>NW_020697213.1:2874547-2900332 GCF_002925995.2 Terrapene triunguis
GCAGAGAACAGGGGGGTTGAATGGGGGCAGGGATCCCCAGGGGGCAGTCAGGAAGGAGAGAGGGGACTGGATGGGGTGGCGGGGAGCAGTCAGGGACAGGGGTTCTGGTGGCAGTCAGGGGACAGGGAGAAGAGGTGGTTGGATGGGGCAGGGGTCCTGGCAGGGCAGTCAGGAATAAGAGGAGGGGTTGGATAGCGTGGCGGGGGGCAGTCAGGGATGGGGGTTCCAGGGGCTGTCAGGGGACAGGGAATGGGGGGGTTGGATGGGGCAGGAGTCCCAGGGGGGCCTATCAGGAGGCGAGAAGCAGAAGGGGTTGGATAGGGGGCGGGGCCAGGCCACACCTGGCTGTTTGGGGAGGCACAGCCGCCCGTAACCAGCCCTCCATACAATTTTGGAAACCCGATGCGGCCCTCAGGCCAAAAAGTTTGCCCGCCCCTGTTCTAGCAGGTCTCAATCACACAGTGACTTTGCTGAAGTGGCCTTTTCCTATCGGGTAAGGGGGCCCACTAATGCCAAACACCAGTGTCCACTACTTCTCAAAGTGAGGTTTTTTCTTTTAAATAACAAAAATCACCTGCACCCATGTGTCTATTTCAGACTAAATGCTTCTGGGGGCATTTGTGTATTATACAGTACCAAGTGAAATGGCAGTGTTAACTAATTGGTAGTAACTAATACTTAGCTCTTACATAATACTTTTCATCAGTAGATCTCAAAGCATTTTACAAATAAGGTAAGCATCATTATTCCCATTTTATAGATAGAAACTGAAGCACAGAGAGATGAAGTGATTTGACCAAGCAGGAACAGAGCTGGGAACAGAACTCAGGTCTCCTGAGTCCCTGTCCAGTGCTCTATCCACTACACCACATTGCCTCCCTAATAGTCTGCAATAGATCACTCTACTAGTATAGATAAGGCCTAAAAGATCAGCCTCAGGCCTAGGAGAAATATTTGATATGTCAAACATCTGCCCCAGAGGGCAAGTCAATATGTTTGAGATTTAGGCCCCAACAAATGAAGCATTTGCTGAGGATGGAATGTATCAATGCATTTTGGGATTGATTCCCGCCGTTCTTTGTTGCGGGTTGCCACATTTCAGAATACCAGTTCTGATGTCTCTCCTTCTCTCCCAGGGTTGGTTACTAGAAGCTGGTCTGGATAGAATTCTGGCTATCCTTACTCAAAGAGACACAGTCTGGGAGAGGGATACTTGTCAAGATGTGAAGTTGATCACCAGGAGATTGTTGATGGGCTAGGAACTGCACACCAGGGGGCAGTTGGATTGGGAGGGGGCAGGTTCAGCTCATCAAGAAGTAGTCAGCATGGGACAGGCAAGAATAGTATCAGCATAGACTTGAGGAGATTAAGGTGACTGTCAGAATGGAGTTGTGATGTGGGCTTGATGGAACAGAGTTGGGGGAAGGAATACACCAACAAGATAAGGGTCACAGGGTTGCTCTCTGGGTTGTCTGATGGGGTTCATTCATGGATTGGGAGGTTGGGGTGGGGAAGGGTGTATCAATATCTGGTACTCAGATGGGGTGCAGAGGTTTGCTCACAGGTATGTGGCTAGAAGATGTGGAGGTGTTGCTCACCAGGATATGGCATGAGGTGTGGTGGTTTAACTCACTCGGACAGTGGTCTACAAACTTTTTTGATCACACACCCCATCAGTAAAAAATTTTTGAGCATGCACCTCCCGCTCCCGGCCGAACCAACGAAGAAAGAAAAAAAAAAAAAAAAAAAAAAAAAAGGCCGCTCGGCCTCCCAGCCGAACTGCCGAGGGAGGGGAGAAAAAAAAGAAGCGGCGCTGCTCCACCAGCGCTGCTCCTGCTGCGCACCCTGAAGGATCCTCTTGTGCACCCCACTTTGGAGACCACAGCACTAGGACACAGCTAGAGGGGAATCCCTTACAGGGACATGATCTCAGAGGGGAGGGAGAGTCATCCACTACTAAGTGATCATATGGGCAACTGTGCAGAAAGGGTTACCCACTAAAATCCTGTCAGATTGGATGCATGAATGGAGAGCTCACCAAGATGTGACTGAGTCATAGTTTAAGGCCAGAATGGATCACCAGATCATCTAGTCTGATCTCCTGTATATCATAGGCAACCAACACCCACAAAACCCAATAAATGAAATTAGATCTCCATATATACCCCACAGGAGACCAGAGTATTATGTGTCACAGGCAGAGAATAGGAGGGACTAAAGTGCAGCAGTGCCAAAGGCCCCTGCAATGGCAGGGAAATGACTGGACAGAGAAATGGATATGGTACAAGGTGGAGTCCGGCGGCACCTTAAAGACTAACAGATTTATTTGGGCATAAGCTTTCGTGGGTAAAAAACCACTTCTTCAGATGCACGGAGTGAAAGTTACAGATACAAGCATACATCTGTAACTTTCACTCCATGCATCTGAAGAAGTGGTTTTTTTACCCACAAAAGCATATGCCCAAATAAATCTGTTAGTCTTTAAGGTGCCCCAGGACTCCTTGTTGTTTTTGTGGATACAGACTAATATGGCTACCCCTCTGATGCATAGTACAAGGTGTCACTCACCTGGATGTAGTCAGGGCATATGAGCATGCACAGAGGGTGAGTCACTGAGATGTGACCTGGCTAGAGATCAGGCATGGAGGAAGTAGTCACTAGGATGTAGCTAGGTGAGGGCTGCTCCGATGAGATCACTCATTGGGAGGGTGACAGTATTGGGACCAAAAAGGTGTCCAGAAGATATTATTTGGGAAGTCGGGGATGGTAGTTACTTACCAGTACATAGTTGGGGGTAGATTGTTGGAGGGTTGTGTTAACAGCTAGAAGCATATGCCGCATGAGGCTACTCATCAGAATGTGATCAGAGGGGTGGGTCGCAGGGAGGAGAGGAAGTTTACTTCACCTGGACAGAGTAACAGGATATGGGGGAGGAAGTGGTGATACAGGAGTGGCATGGGTTACTCACCGGCACACGGTCTGGGTATTTGGCTCGGATTTTTGCAGACTCTACACATCTGTGCTCTGTAAACAAAACATTTAATTAGAAAAATGACAACATGGCTCACACCCTGGGCAACGTAGAGTAGACCTAGGAGGAATAGGAGAGATGAAGGAGACAGGATCAGTAGGAGAATCTTTCCTGCCAGCTCTTTCATACCTCCCTATGCTACTTAAGGGACTGAACTCCTGAGTAACAGCGCTAGGGTCCCCCCAGGGATGTGTCTCTACTAAAGATGTGCAATGGATTGGAGAGGGTTGGTGGAAAAGGGTCAGTGCCCTCTGCCTGCGGGGGAGGGGTGGACTGGAGAGAGGGGTATCACTGCGTGTGGGGGACGGGGGCAGTGAGAGGGTGAACTAGGGCGGCCTCTGGAGAGATGGTGGCCGAGAGGGGGGCCGTGCTGCGGGCTTTGCGTACGGCACCGCTCGAGCTACGAGCCTGGTGAGACCTGGGGGAGCAGTGGGTCATGGCCCTCCTGGGCTCGGAGGGGGCGGGTCAGCAGCGGGGGCAGTGTCCCGAGCCAGCGCAGCCCCAGCCCCGCCTCCTTACCCAGCGCATGATCCTCCTTGAACATCCACTTCATGGTGCGGGGCGAAGCGGAGCCAGCGGGGGTCGGTGCCCGGAGGTCCGGCCGGGGGGGTTGGTGCCAGGTCGGGCCGGGCCTGTCACCGTCACAACAACAGCTCGGCGGGCGGGGCTTCCTGCTCACAAGTTCCCTAGCAACCAGGCGAAGGGGCGGGGTTTCCGGCCTACGGTGACCGAGCAACCGGGATGGGGGAAGGGCCCTGACATCCGGGGACCTTGGGCTGGGGTCACGTGGCGCGTACGAAACTTAAATGCTTTGCGCCGGTTTTGACGTTTTGTGTAAGGCCAGGCGCTGTGTCCCCCCCTCGCCGCAGTGAGGCAGCCTGCTCGCCTGGTAACCGTGTCCTCTTTTCGCAGCGCCCTCCCATCACTCCCGCCGCCCAGCCCGGTCCCCATCCTCCCCCAGCTACGCGCACCAAACAGCGCCGCTCGTTAGTAGGAATAACAAAAGCGTCCACAGCGCAGGCTGCTCCCGGCCCTGGCACGGAGCCCGCGCATCGGGCTCGCCACACTGCGAGTCAGTGACCGCGTCGGGACGGGAGGCGGAAAGCCCTGTGCAAGCCCAGCGCGAGCGAGGCGTTTTCTGTGCCAGTGCCGGAAATGGGAAGGGGAGAGATTCCCTCGCATTAGCAGGCATCATGAGGTTTGCCTGAGGAGCCCCCTGGCACCGGGTCAGGAACGGGCAGCGATGGCACGACCCGTAGCACTCCCCTGTCGCCCCTTGTGGGGCTCGTCCCGGAACGGGCCCTTTGAACTGAACCGTAAGGCGCCCGTCACCGTGAGCCCCTGTCGGGAGGGGAGGGCGGCACTCAGGCCTGCAGCAGCAACTGCCTCCCTCCCGCAAGGCGGCGGTTCTCAGACCCCCGCCAGGGACCCTACTGCGGGAAGGGCAGGAACGCCCGGAAAGGTAGAGGCGGAGCCCCAGGCTTTGCCTCTGGTTCGCTGTTGAGCCCACGGGTGCATTATCATTGGATAAGGTCATACTCATCCCACCCAGCTGGAGTCGGGCACTCTGATTGGTTTGATTTCTTGTCAATCTTAGTCTGTAACAGTTCCCCTGGTAACGGAGTCTGGCTTTGGCGGACGCCCGAGGCCTGCCCGCCATGGCCCAGCTGGAGCTCTTCTCCCACCCCGGGCCCGGCGTCCGCTACCGCGCCGGGCTCTGCTCTACGGCGGCGCTGGGGCTGCTGCTGCTGTGGGCACTCACCTACCTGCCGCCGCTGCTAGTGGCGTATCGGAGTCAGGGTGAGCTCCCCGACCGGGGGGCAGCCCGGGCCCAGCCCACGTCCGGTCCCGGAGCCTGGCACCCCCCCTCGCTCGGCTTCCAGGCCCTGCTGCACGCCCCCCTCACCCGCCACTTGCCCCCTGCGGGCCGCCCCCTCCCGGCCTGCCTGGCCCCAGGCTCCTGAAGGGCTGGCGCCCAGCGAGGACATTCCCTGGGAACTAAGTATCGGGGGTAGCCGTGTTAGTCTGTATCCACAAAAACAACGAGGAATCCGGTCACACCTTAAAGACTAACAGATTTATTTGGGCATAAGCTTTTGTGGGTTAAAAAACCCACTTCTTCAGATGCATGGAATAAATGTTAGTCTTTAAGGTGCCACCGGACTCGTTGTTGTTTTTCTTGGAAACTAAGGCACCCAGCCATCCACCCCCAACCTGACCCTCCCTGACCCTGGAGATCTTGCCCTGGGTGCTGACGTACCTACTGAGGCATGTCAGAGCCACTGCGTGGCAAGGACACCTGTGGCTGTCGGGCCCCAAGGACCCCTGCCTTGCTGGTCACCAGCCCCTCTAGTGCTCCCTTAGGTACTACACCCTCACCCAGCCCTCCAAGCAGCACCTCCCTCCACCCTGGACCTCCATGCCCTGCCTACCATCAGTCTTCCAGGAGATGATGTCCCACAGAGCCTCTGAGGCAATGATGCCACTTGGGGTGGCCTGGTGCGAGAACAGCGTTGTCAGGTTGGATTATGGCCTTGATTTCTCACAGGCTTTCTTTTAATTCCACTGAATGAATCTGCCTGGGAACAGACTCCACTCACAGGCAGTGAGTTATATGGGCCCATGGTGCCCGTGCTCCACCAATATTCAGGAAGGTGGTCCTGGTTCCACCAATATTTGGGCTTATATTTTCAGAGCCATTCCATCCATACGATGGAGTGGGGCAATCACCTCAGGTCCCGTGCTTTGGGGGCCCCACTCTTCAGGGGGACGTGGGGTCCAGGGCAGCCTGGGGACTAGCGGGGGGCCTGGCGCTGGCAGCAGCGAGCGACTCAGACCACCCTGCTCTGCCCCGCCCCGCCCTGCCTCTTCTCACCCCTGCTCCGCCCCCTCCCTGCCCCCATTCCACCCCTGCCCCCACTTTGCCTCTTTCTGTCTTCTGCCTCCTCCCCTGAGCAACACCGGGAGCTGGTGGGGTGGGGCGGAGCAGGCTGGGCTGCTCATTCTGCATGTGCCAGGCCCCCCGCTAATTCCCTAGGCTGCCCTGGACCCACGTCCCCCTGAAGCGCGGGGTTCGGGGCGGTTGCCCTGGTCTGTCCTATGGATGGGATGGCTCTGCTTGGACCCATTGTGGGCACCACCAAAAATTATACAAACCTGGTGCCCATGACTCCACTAGGCTCAGAACCGTCTCATCCCCCAGCTCAGGGCAAATTTTAATTGGGTGAGTGAAACTCTGGATGGCCAGCAGCAACACCAGGGAGAGGCCTGACCCTCCCAGGGTTCACTTCTCCTTCACCCTCATTCCCAGCACTGATTCTCCCATTGTCTCTCTACTTGCAGGACTTTGGCTGAAGCAAAGTACCTACATGGAGCAGCCCACAGTACAATTTCAGTATGAGGTGCTGCTGGTGGCTATGACTGGAGCTGACCCAGGCAGCTTCCTGGCTTGGAGCACATTTCCAGCCTTCAACCACCTCCAGGAAGACCAACTGCGAGTTCCACTCATCTCGGTAGGTTACCTACAATGGGGTGGGGTGGTAAGTGGGTGCCAATTGGGATGCCCTGTTGTCTTAATTATCTGTGTTTGGGGTTCGTGCCAGTTGCCCCACACAGCAGCTTGGGAAACCTCCGGTGATGAGGGAGGTGGTGACACCAAGTAAAAGGCCCTTATGGGCTGCGGGGGTATGTGCAGACCATGAGGGTATATATGATACAGTAGAGAATGAAAGAGGAAGACATGAGGGAAGGAGGTACAGAGCTAAAATAAGCTGGTAAGGTATAATTAGAAAAACATTAAAGAGAGAATGAATGGAGAATGCTAAACAAATAGATGCATTGGATAAAGGGAAAATAGACACTGGAAGAGATTTTCTCTGCAAGTAGAGAAATAGACACAGTGTCAAAGGGAAAATAGACACTGGAAGAGATCTAAGAAAAGAAATGTCACAAAGGATTGTGTAGAGTGTCTTTTGGTTTGCTATTTGATAGTGGTTTCAGCTTCTAACCTCTTGATAGTAGTTCCCAAGTGCCTTGTTCTGAGTTCAGTGGCAAACTGTTCTACCTGACAGTCTTGTGAGAATATAGAAGATTAGGGTTGGAAGAGATCTCAGGAGGTCATCTAGTCCAACCCCTTGTTCAAAGCAGGACCAACCTCAACTAAATCATCCCAGCCAGGGCTTTGTCAAGCCAGGCCTTAAAAACCTCTAAGGATGGAGATTCCACCACCTCCCTAGATAACCCATTCCAGTGCTTCACCACCCTCCTAGTGAAATAGTGTTTCCTAATATCCAACCTAGACCTCCCCCACTGCAACTTAAGACCATTGCTTTTTGTTCTGTCATCTGCCACCACTGAGAACAGCTTAGCTCCATCCTCTTTGGAACCCCCCTTCAGGTAGTTGAAGGCTGCTATCAAATCCCCCCTCACTCTTCTCTTCTGCAGACTAAATAAGCCCAGTTCCCTCAGCCTCTCCTCATAAGTCATGTGCCCCAGCTCTATAATCATTTTCGTTGTCCTCCGCTGGACTCTCTCCAATTTGTTCACATCCTTTCTGTAATAGGGGGCCCAAAACTGGATGCAGTATTCCAGATGTGACCTCACCAGTGCCAAATAGAGGGAAATAAGCTCTTCCCTCAATCCCCTGGCAGTGCTTCTACTAATGCAGCCCAATATGCCATTAGCCTTCTTGGCAACAAGGGCACACTGTTGACTCGTATCCCGCTTCTTGTGCACTGTAATCCCGAAGTCCTTTTCTGAAGAACTGCAGCTTAGCCAGTCAGTCCCCAGCATGTAGCAGTGCTTGGGATTCTTCCATCCTAAGTGCAGGACTCTGCACTGGTCCTTGTTGAACCTCATTGGATTTCTTTTGGCCCAATCCTCCAATTTGTCTAGGTCACTCTGGACCCTATCCCTACCCTCCAGCATATCTACCTCTCCCCCCAGCTTAGTGTCATTTGCGAACTTGCTGAGGGTGCAGTCCATGAACCGAACATTGAACTGTAGAGTCCTGTCATTTCTCTAGTCTGCTTGCTGTGAGTTCAAGGCAAAATGGATGCAGCATTATAAGGATGTATCTTTTTTCCCCCTGCACATGTAGTCTGTTCATCTTGAGATTCTTTTTTTAGTGTATGCTTGCTGTAATTAACTTCCAGATATCTGCCTGTAATAAGAGACCATTACCAAGCCATGCATTTCTGATAAAGTTCTTGTATCTTATAGACTAGAGAAGAAGACAAGAATCATGATGGCAAAATGGACCAATTACATTTTAAATTAGAGCTTCCTCTACAATCTACAGAACAAGTACTTGCTGTCCAGCTCATTCTGACTTTCTCCTACCAATTACATGTGAGTAGCTCAGATTCTGTTAATGTAGGTGGCCCTATCACAATGCTATTTGAGTGCCCAGTGTGACATTCCTGTAGCAATAATGTAATAGATAATAAAAAAGATCATTATTTACATTTTTTATTAAGTCTGCTGTATGTCAGGACTAACTAAATCAATGTTTGATTTTTCTCCCTACTTTCCAACCAAAGGGACATCACCTTTGGTTACTCCTGACTGAGCTTTATGGTGCATATGTCACCAGACTGCTAGAACTCTCCAAGGCAGTAGTACAGTGCAGAGGACAGAAAGAATGCATGGCACTGTGTGAATGCTAGTGTAGCTATGGGGTTCTGGTGGGCACTGAGAATATGCAAGAGTTTGTTAGAAAAGGATGCTACATACTTACATTCCCTTATCTTCTTGCCATACCTAGTGAAATGTCAGCCTCTAGGGGTGACAGTGGCAGCCATTTTAGCAGATATTCTTACCACTCTTTCATATGTTCTTAGATTTTAGAGCCAAGTGTCCATTGTGATCTACTTGAACCTCCTGCATATCACAGTCCAGAAAAAAAAGAGATCTCTCGTTTCTCTAGTTGCACCTGTTCCTGCACATGCACCTCTCCTGAAATGGGAGAACAAGCTTTGGCAACTTGCTGGAACTAATCCTTAGATCAGGTGAAGGCTACACCTGCCACAGTGAGGTTTCAGTAGGTGTTAAGATGAGGAATAATTGTAAAGCATTGTGTTGGACACAAGACGACACAGGAAATGGCATATTTTGTTAGGGATAGGTCAGATTTTGTTTTTTTCTGGTGCTTATTGCTAACTGCAGAGAAGAAGACTTAAGCTTGCGTAGCAGTGCGGCCTGGGAGTCCTTTACCATAACTTTATATTTCCTTATTTTCAGCGGTTTAAGTATAGGTGCGCTACCAGTCAACCTTAATTGTATGTTAACAAAGGTTGGGTTTTTTTGGGGCAATTATTAATATGTGGAAGGTTCTGAAATTCTTCGTGCTTTGCCCTTATAATAAATTAGTGTAGGAATCTTCCAGTAGGTTACATGGCCAAAAAAGGCCAAGGAGCCATCTACTTCAGCTCACCCTTTGGGCAGGAATTCCTGCTTCTCAGCATGCATATCCCATGATGAGCATTTTTAAAGTATTTATCTCAGATGAATTTACATTTGCTTAATCATTGGGTTTCCACTATGTCAGATGGCCAAATGTTTGTCTTTTTCATCAGCTATAAAATGTTGTATTCTCTGGTGTGACGTAGAATTCTGTGGGGCTTCTATAAACTAGTTTGAGTAGCAGTTAAGGTAGTTAACTTCTAATAACCAAATAAACACATTCGTATAGTTTTCTGTAAGGCATTTGAGTTGGTACTTCATGACATTTTGATTAAAAAAACTAAAATGATATAAAATGAACCATAGCACACAGTAAATGGATTAAAATCTGGCTAACTGATAGGATTCAAAATGTAATTGTGAACAGGGAATTGTCATTGAGCGGGTGTGTTTCCAGTAAAGTCGCGCAGGGATCAGTTCTTGTCTACACACTATTTAATATTTTTTTTATCAATGATCTTAAAGAAAACATCATCACTGATAAAGTTTTCAGATGACACAAAAATTGAGGGAGCAGTAAATAATAAAGGGGACAGGTCACTGATTCAGAGCGATCTGGATCACTTGGTAAACTGGGTGCAAGCAAACAGGATATCTTTTAATATGGCTAAATGTAAATGTATTCATCTAGGAACAAAGAGTGAAGACCATACTTACAGGATGGGGGACTCTATCCTGGGAATTGTGACTCTGAAAGAGATTTGAGGGTCATGGTGGATAATAAGCTGGAAATAAGCTCCAAATGTGACACTGTGGCCAAATCTGCTAATGTGATCCTGGGGTGCATAAAGAGAGGAATCTCGAGTAGGAGTAGAGAGGTTATTGTACCTTTGTATTCGGCACTGATGTGACTGCTGAAATGCTGTGGCCAGTTCTGGTGCCCACAATTCAGGAAGGATGTTGGTAAATTGGAGAGGGTTCAGAGAAGAACCCAATGATTAAAGAATTAGAAAACATACCATATAGTGCCAGATTCAAAGAGTTCAGTCTATTTAGTTTATCAAAGAGAAGGTTAAGGGGTGACTTAATTACAGTCTATAAGTATCTACCCGGAGAACAAATATTTAATAATGGGTTCTTCAGTCTAGCAGAAGAAGGTACAACACAATCCAGTGGCTGAAAGGTGAAGCCAGACAAATTCAGATTGGAAATAAGGTGTAATTTTTTAATAGTGAGGGTAATTAACCATTGGACCAATTTACCAAGGGTCATGGTAAATTCTTCCTCCCTGACCATTTTAAATCAAGATTGGATGTTTTTTTTTCTAAAAGATATGCTGTAGAAACTATTTGGGGGGAAGTTCTATGGACTGTGTTTATACAGGAGGTCAGACTAAAAGATGATCACAATGGTCCCTTCTGACCTTGGAATCTCTGAAGCCTCATGTCTAAAATTATCTGACACTAAAATTTAACAGCTAAGAAGATGTAAAATAAAACCCATACAGAAATTCTGTAGACTTATAAAAGTAGAAGATTTTTTGGAGGGTTTTCCTATATTCAGTTGTATCTACTGTTCACTGTTTCAGAGGATGTCAACATTTGTGATGCAGAGCATGGCTTTTATCCAGTCGTCCTCCCCTATTCCAGGGTCCCAGCTTTATGTGAACGGAGACCTGAAATTGCACCAGAGGCAGTCACTTAACCATTGTGGAGTAGACATCAGATACAATGTGAGGAGAACCTTTCTCCCTTTTTCTTCTCATTACCCTTTCTGCATCAGTGATGACCAGAATTACCCCTACCCAGAATTTCTAAACTAAGGTGTGCTTGCTGAGCTGGAGGGTGGGAGAAGGTCCTGTGGCTGCCAAGCCATTCAGACCAAGGACTGGGATTATTTATCTTTACAGACAGAACCACTTTGTGTAAAAAATTGGGTAAAAGCAACTTTCTGGAGAGTGGGGCATGAAGGTTTTATATTGGCATTAAAGTATCACCTTGTGTAACAGGTATCTGTGATCAATGGCACCAGCCCTTTTGCAAGTGACTACGATCTCACTAACATCATTGCAGCATATCAAGATAGAAATGGTAAGTCTGAACTAATGGCTACCAATCCCAGGACAGTTTATGTGTGACTACATATAACAATGTTTGGTGGCTGTTCTCTGAGGATTTGTGTTTTCGGTATCAGTTTGAAAGGCCCCTTAAGAACCTTCATTCTTTTTTCATTGCAGTAACAACAGTTCTTTCTGATTCCAACCCTGTTTGGCTGGTAGGAAGAGCAGCAGATGCGCCATTTGTGATTAATGCCACTATCCGTTACCCAGTGGAAGTTATTTTATATCCTTTAGCAGTTGTGTGAACTCCAGTGAGGTAACAAGGTATTTAACAATGTTCTGCACTTAAAATACAGTGTCTGTCCCACTTCATCTGTATGTAATATCAAAGGAGTGGAAATGTTACTAAACTTTTCTTGGTAAATATGTAGATCCTAAGGTGCAGCAACTTGTGCTCGGAACATTAATGCAGTTTTAGAAACCTGTTCTAGCTCTGTTATGGCTCCATCTTCTAGTGGTTCTCTTATGAAAAGGATGTTCAATTCCCTTAGTCCAATTTTTTTTTCTGGATTTATTTCTAACCTCTTCCTTCTCTAGATATACATATATACATACATACATCTATTCAGTTGTGCTGCATTTAATTTTAAGTTTTCAAGTTTCGTTGGTGTAATAGAAGTTTCAGATGCTTCTTATGTAATGCTCCTTGACTCTTACTACATATCAGCCAGGTTTCTGGGAAATGATCAAATTTGCCTGGATCCAGTATGTTAGTATCCTGCTTATCTTTCTTTGGGTGTTTGACAGGATAAAAATCTTCGTGTTCCAGAATCAGGTACTGACCACAATACCAGTGTTGCCAATTTCCTCTTATAAACAGCACCAGTCCTGAGAAAATACCTGAAATGACTTTAAAGAGACTTAGGATAAGAGAGTCTACTTAATTTTCATTCTCTTTAGAATTCTCGTATTTCTGAAGATGAGGAACTTCATAAGTTACATTCTGGATCATGTTCTGTTAATGCTACAACAGACTAGAGTGTCTGGACATTTTTATTTCTTTGTATTTAGTAGACCTCACGTTGCTGTGAGAGAGCACTGCTTTGGGATTATTGTGTGCTCTCATGTTTTTGACAGTTCAAGAAGAATGTTATCTTTTGCAATATGACTGCATTTCAAAAGCCATGCAAGCCAACATGGCACCTGTTCTGCTGAAATCTATACCACCTTTGGCTGATCAGATATGCTTTTAATTTGGCTAAAATACACAATATAATAATTGAAAGCCACATGGTAACAATAACTGTGTAAACTACTTGTACTGTCTTAGTTTTGTATATAAGGGCACCACTAATCAGTTCTGAAAACTGAAGTTCTATCAAGCCTTTAACTGTGTTGAGGCGTGGGAATGGGAGGGGAGAGATTTTGAAAGAATGGGGAAGAGGCAAAGGCACGCTTCCCAAGAGTTTGTGGTTCCACGTATGCTTTCATTGACCTGGTACATGTTCCAAAATCATGAACAGGCAACAGTCCTGTCACTTTCTGTGTTGCTCCTTTGTTTTGAGGACAGAATGTTAACATGATGTGAATTAGGTTTTATTAAATGCCAGATATTTTGAAAATGCAATATTAGGTGTCATTTTTTCATTGGATGATGGGCAGACTTAAGGTTGATGTGGGAACATTAATTATCATTTTGGGACTTTATTATTTATTTGTATTACCATAGCACCTAGTCATAGGCCAGGACCCTATTGTGGTTGGTGCTGTACAAGCACAGGACAAAAGGACTGTCCCTAACCAAAAGTACAATTTAAAGTATGATAATTGACAAATGGATACTAACAGATAGATGAATACAAGGAAGCAGTGAGACTGTACTAGCCAGCATGATAGGCAGTGGTAGCAGTTCACCAACAGTGCAGCAATTGTTTGTTTGTTGGCATCATGGCAAAGGAGAGTCTTTTAAGGAGGAAGTTAAAAGCGGTTAATGGGGTAGCTTTATGACTGTTTACTGGAGGCATCTCTCAAGCATGAGGAACATCATGGGGTGGGGGGAGCACGAAGGTGCTTGCCTGAAAATGTAACAAGTGGCGATGGAGGGAGGTATCATTGGCCAATTAGAGGAGAGAGTCAACATCTTGATCGTGAATTAGAAATGATAGGTAGGATGAGCATAGGCCATTAAAAGCCTTGAAAGTGAATATAAGCAGCTTATGTTTGGTGCAATAGAGAAGGGGGAGTCAGTGGAGGGATTCAAAGAGAATAGTTACAGGGTCAAAGCATCAGCATTCTGAATGGAGATGAGCAGGGCAAGATTGCATTTGTCAAGGCCAGAGGAAAGGATGTTTCAGTAATCAAGATGCAGGACTGGATAAGAGTTTTAGCTGTGTGAATCGATAAGAAAGACCATATGTTAGATGTTATGCAGAAAGAATCAGCAAGACTTAGATATAGCCTGGATTTGAGGACCTAGAGAGGTCTGAGTGAAGAGGAGAATGAGGATGGAGTACTGGTTCTGCACTTTGGCTAGCAAAAGGGTATCCGAGAACCTGACATACCAGGGTACAATCCAGACTAATGAGCAGGTATGTCACCCTTTCCCTGCACTCTTGGGTGCCTTACAATGTCTTGCTGAAGTAGTTCCCACCTGGGCCACTCTCAAACAGCCTTCCAGCATGCAAGCCACCCCCTGAGTGTCTGTCTGTAACAGCAGCCTGCCAGCCACACTTGGGTTACATTCTGGCTCTCACCAGCCTTGGATGTACTGCAGGGTGACCCCAACACACCCTGTCCCAGATTTCTCCCCCAGAAATATGTCCTGTACTCTCCAGCCCTCTCCTGGACAGTACAAAATATTTTAAGTCCAGAAATACTATATCAGCTTATTATCTCAAATGGTTATTCAGGCACTTCAGTTTAAACACACTGGATTAGATAAAGCAGTAAACCAAGTTTATTAACTGCAAAGAGGTAGATTTTAAGTGAGTGTAAGTAATGAGGCATATACAAGAAAAACAAAGTTAAGATGTTTAATAAAATCTAACTAATAAACTGTATCAGATTCAAGCAAAGTTTCTTACCACATGCTTTCAGCAGTCTTTCTGACCAGAACATGTCGGTCAGGATCCCTCCCCCAGAGACGAACAAATGCTTCCTTTGTTGTTTCAGGTGGAGTGAATGCAATGGGCAGGAAGAGAGAGGGGGGTGTCTTAGGGTGTTTGACCCTCCTTTTTATAGTTTCAGTTCCTCTCTTGAAAAACATTTCCAGCTGGGCACTAGGAGACAGCCTATGTGGAAGGATGTTCCCTGATGGGTTTTTCTCACCTGTATGAGTTTTCTTTGTTTCCCTTCCTGCTTGATGACTGTTTACTACTTAAATGCAAATTAAGCAGAACAGACATTCCTTTGTTTAGGACAGATGTTTGCCAACCTCAGTTTGGGCAGCGCTGTGGGGCTTGGAACATGTGTTAAGAACATCATACAGGGAAATCTTACATCTTTACATACAGTGTTGCCACACAGTATCAGAACAATAGTGCCCAACACATTATGAGTTTAAAATGATACCGTAAAAGACATGCTTCATGCAAAAATTATTACAATAGTGTGTAGGGTTGAACACGGGTATATTCTGTCATACTGGAAAAGGGATTCAGTGGAGTGCTAGGGGCTGAAGTCAGGCTGGAGAGGGTCTAGGATGGAATTGGAGGAAAGGAACTTCAGACAGTGATTGTAAACTGTTACCTATCAGCTCTGTGTTCTTGGGGAACCAGGGTGCAGTACCCAGCCTGTCTGACTCACAAAAGACCTTCCCTCCCCCCACAGCCTCTCTTGAACCAAAGCCGATCAGAAGGAAGATTTACAAAAAGCAATGAAAAGGCAGTGGGAGACACACCTAAACCCCTCCGGACAAGGGTGACAGGATTACAGAAACTCCCCTAGCCTCATTTGCATCTAAGGTGGGACAGGGAGGCATCCCCATTAGCGAACAGAGATTCCAAGGCAAGAACCGCTTGGAACTCTGGGACCAGAAAAGCAAGGAAGCACTGCATGATGGGGGATCTCTGCTCCAGATGTTAATGAACCCATGCCTCCACACACCCAGCTCAGTAGTTATCAGACCAATTCTAGTAATCTTCTATTGGTATCTAAAATACTGAAGCTGCGTAACTGCATTGTGAGCTCCCTGGAAGGAACACCACCCATAGCCAGGAATGATCAGTTCCTATTGTCTAGCCTGAACAAAACAACTTTGGTATACTCCCTTAGGCCATCAGTTTACCCATAAACAAATCTAGTATTCGCCCTTGAACCATTGTTCTTTCCCTACAAAAATCCCTACCCATGCTCAAGTAAGTGTTCTGATGCCTGGATCCAAAATCTGCATCAGTTCCATTGGAACTTCTTCATCTCCTGACTGATCGTGCTGGGGGCTCTGCTTGTCTCCAGCACTCCGGACCCTCAGCTACCACCACCTCTCTCTCTCTCGCCTTCTGACCCTGACTTGTGTGATAAGTTATAGTTTTCTAAATCTGACTTTTATAATCAAATTTAAGTTAGATTTAATATTATAACTGTTTTGTTTGTTTGGCTTCCCTTTGGTTATTACCTGGCAATAAATAACTTTATGGTTAAGCTGGCTGCTTCTCCCCCCTCCCGGATGTTTTTTGGCTTCCTCATTTGCGCTGCAGCAACGCTCCTCGTACCTAAGCTAAAGATCCCTGCAGCGCCCAAAAATCCTGTGGGGTTTGCCCATCAAGTGGGTTACTACCAGAACAATTGTAACGTGAAAGTGGGGATAGGGATGTGCTGAACCTGGGGCATATGAGGATGGCAGCTTGGAAGTGCTGCTCGACCCAGCCTGCTCAGGCATATTCTATTCCAGTGCGGTGCCCATGGCATATGAGGGTGACAACTTGGAGGTGCTGTTCGACCCAGCCTACTGAGTCCAGGGACAGATAAGGGGTCAGTTTGGGAGTGCAGATTAACCTGGTCCATTCCTACGCACTCTGTTAATGTGTATGGGTGGCTGTTCATCTGATTCTGGTGTTGGAAGAACCCAGCCCTGGGGAACCTAGGTCCTGCAAGATAGCTCCATTGGGAGGGAACTTGCAGAAGTAGAGCTCTGTATGAGAACACAAGTGACACAAGCAGTACATTGATAGAATTACAGAACCTCCCCCCCCAGAAGAGTAACCATAATAAATGAGCGTACCCCAAAGTAACGGGCAAATCTGGTAACAAAACAGTGCTTTCAGTGAGCTTTGAGGTGAAAAGGAGAGGGGAAATGGGGCAAGTAAAGGGGTTAGAGGAGGAGAGGCAAGTGGGGTCAAGGCTGTTTATTTTTATTTATTAAAGATGAGACTAAAGTGTACTTGTATTATAAGGTGAGTGAGAGATTAAGGAGAAGAGTAAGGTAGCAGATGGAAGGGGGCATGAGGGAGTTTAGGAGATGGGCTGGAGTCACTGGGGCAAGTAGAGGGGGTTAGAGGAGGAGAGCAGATGAGAAATTTCTCTGTCTATGACCTGGGAGAGGGAGACAAGAGCTGTAGGGGATCATACATTGCATCTTATTTTGCTAGTTTTCTCTTGGAAGAAATCAGCAAGATCCTATGCAGAGAGAAATGGAGGCAGGAGTGAAGCATGGAGAGAATCAACAACCATATCGATGGCAGGGAGGAAAGGACTGAGAGCGGACAAGAAGTTAGTGCTGATGGACTGGAAGTCACAGAAAGTCAGAGTGATGGTGTGTGAGGAATGGGGGAGATGGGTGGTGCAGAAAGAGGCCACATGGCTGGAGAGGGAGGATCGCAGCAGCAGAGGGACTGGAGAGAGAGCAGTGCTTGGTGAAGACCATGTCAAGTGAACAACTTTTGGTGAGTGGGAGAACTGAACCGGGGCTGCTTGGTCTTCCCTGCTTGCAGAGCTGTCCCTAGGGTATGGCTAATCAGAGCGACTGCCCCAGGCCCCGCACTTTAGGAGGCCCCGCACTTTGTGAGGAGGTGGACGGGGAGGTGATGCAGGAGGCGGGTGGGGGGGTGAGCGAGGAGGAGCCCCCCCTACCAACCTCCCCCCAGCACCTTCTGCCCGCCGGTGAGCCCCACTGATCAGCACCTCCCCCTCCCAGCACCTACCACTGATCAGCTGTTTCGTCTGAAGGTGCTGGGTGGGAGGGGGGAGGAGCGAGGGCGCCGTGCGATCTGGGGAGAGGGTGGAAAGGGGCGGGGTGGAAAGAGGCGGGGTGGGGGTGGAGCCTTGGGGAAAGGGATGGAGTGGGGTTGGGGCCTGGGCGGAGATGGGGGGAGCACCTCCTGGCAGATAGAAACTCAGCGCCTATGTCCTGGGTCCCACACCCTCTAGGGACGACCCTGCCTACTTGGTCTCCTCTTAGTTCTCAGCTTCTTCTGGGCTAGAGCACTGAGTCCTCTCTTAGGCCTGGTCCACACTAACCCCCCACTTCGGACTAAGGTACGCAAATTCAGCTACGTTAATAACGTAGCTGAATTCGAAGTACCTTAGTCCGAACTTACCGCGGGTCCAGACGCTGCAGGCAGGCTCCCCCGTCGATGCCGCATACTCCTGTCGCTGAGCTGGAGTACCGGCGTCGATGGCAAGCACTTCCGGGATCGATTTATCGCGTCTAGACAAGATGCGATAAATCGATCCCAGAAGATCGATCGCTTACATCCGGACCAGGAAGTAAGTATAGACGTACCCATAGTCTCAGTTTCTCTGGACTATCTTTCAGTGTTCCCTGCTTTGGCAGAGAGCCCTGACTCCCAGGCTGCTTCAGTGAAGTCCCCTGCTTTTTCCAGACCCTACTTCAGGGCCTCCATGTGGTTTCTCTACCAAACTCTGTTCTCTGCCTTTTTACGAGTCCCAGATGCTGATCAGGCTGTCCCCTGACCTCAGTAGGTATGTCTGTGACAGTGCACCCCATAAGGCTTCATGGAACTATGCTTATGAATGTATATATATATATGACATAACTGGAATATGTTTTATGCTACGTATGCCATGTAACATATCTCTGTAAAGGTTATGATCTACTGAATCTATTCATCCTATTTGTATGCATGTGTCATTGTTGTATTCAAAGTTAGGAATATTGGCTGTGTACTTGCTTGATTTCTAAGTAGTCTTAGTAAAGCATTTGGTCAGCTTCTTGAGAAAGGAATGTGCAAATTAAGTGCCCAATCAAGAAACACTTAAAGGACAATGAATCTTGGAAGGCTCCAATCCACATAAGAAGTCTACCTGAGGATGTTCACGGTAGCATGTAAACAATGGCTGCTGCCTGTAAAAACTGAGTCACGCATGGACATGTGACTTGTCCATGTGACTCCAAAACTCCATCTTGGAGCTGGACTTTGCATAGGAGAGAGGAGGGGGTCTCCACCCACAAGAGAAAGTCTATTTAAACCCCTGGGAGACCCCTCCATTTTGTCTTCAGCTGGCTAAAGAGAGAGCCTCTCCACCCCCAGGGATACCTGAAAGAAACTGGAACAAAGGACAGTAACTAAGGAAACTTACTGGAACACCACTGAGGGTGAAATTTTGTTTGTATTCAGTTTTCTTACTGTATTAGACTCAGACTTGCATGTTTTATTTTATTTTACTTGGTAATTCACTTTGTTCTTTTGATCCCAAAGGACCAGCTACACTCCCAGGTCAATATATAATTTAGATCTTACCCCAAAATTACGCTGATGCCAGTCCTTTAGTATTTAAAATTTTAAAGTTTATTTATAAAAAGAAAGAAAGGTGAGTTAAAATTGATTAAAGGAATTAAATACATACTGTAACTTGCAAAGTTTTTGGTTTAGGCTTGTAGCAGTAATGGAATAAACTGCTGCCTTGATAAGTTTCTGGTTGCTTTCAAATCATTGGAAGGACCTCAGTCCCTTGGTTAGAATGCTTCCATTAGTATAAGTTCATAGTTTAGAGGTTTGAGCAGGAAAGAGGCAAAATGGAGGTGTTTCCAGGACCTTGTATAGCTTCTGCCATGTGGAGGGAAACCCATTGTTTTAAACAAAGCCCTTAGCACAGCTAGTGGAAAATTACAGGTAAAAGATGGGAGTTTTGAGTGAAATTGGCAAGTCACCTGTCCATGCCTGATTTTGCTTAGTTATAGCAGGAAGCCATTACCTATACTTCAGACAGTACATTTGCAGGACAGTCCATTCAGTGTAGATGGGCGTCTCCCATAGTCCATTGTTAGTTAAGTGTTTCTTGATGAGCCATTTAATTTGAATAGTCCCTCCAAGGTGTGCAAGCTAAATACCGTGTGGGGCATTACTCCAGGAGCAAACATTTGAAATTCAGGTATAGAGCCAATACTTATAACTTCAAATACAAAAATGATAGATGCATGCAGATAGCATAATCATAACCTTTTCATAGACACCTTACATGCTACATTTTGAACCAGATTTGTTGCAAATAAATAACAGTGGCTGCACCAATGATCGATATGGTCATATTTTAATCAGATAACGTCTCAACTTGGACAGGATGTTTCCACTTGTACAGAGCCATACTCCACCATGGAGACTGAACTTAGTCTTAACAAAGCTGATGGGTCGTCCCTTTGAGCCTCTAGCAACCTGCTCTCTGTTACATCTTTCTATGAAGGCAGCATTTTTAATAGCCAGGAGAGTAGGGGAGTTGAGGGCATTAATATCACATCCTTCATATACAGAGTTTTTTTACGCAGATAAAGTCTTTCTTTGTTCCCATTCAAGGTTTCTTACAAAAGTGATCTCATATCAATTTATATACCGATGTTCTTCCCAAAGCCTCATGGTAGTAAGGGAGAGGAGTTACTGCACACTCTAGACAGAAGAACTTTAGTGTTTTGGTCTTTGTCTCAATTGTTTTTTGCATTTGAGGACAGAATGAAGGGCAGTCTATTTTCCACACAAAGGATTTTTCCATGGATAGCCGGTTGTATTCACAGAGTATTGGGTCATTTAGCTAGATCCCAAGCGGCTTCTGTGGCACTTCTGGCTCATGTGCCCATATTAGATGTTTGGCAAGTGGCAACCTGTTCTTCCTATCACAAGTTTGCTTCCCACTATACAATCTCAACAAGCTAGAGATCATGCTAAATTTGGACGAGTGGTCCTCCAGTCCTTGTTCAAATAGACTGTGAACCCACTTCCAAATGCGATTGCTTGTGAGTCAATTCCAGTAGAATGGATGTATGCAATCACTTGAAGAAAAAACAGGAGTGTTGCACATGTCCATTCCATGATCCACCCTCCTTCCCCTCTCTTTCAGAGTAATCCCAATGGGAAGGAACTGAGGGGGTCTGGGGCAGCTCAGCCCTTTATGCCTATGCAATGTGCACAAGACAGCAGAGGGTGCTCGGGCCACTCTGACAGGTTCTGCTAAGAGTAAAAACTCTGACAACTCTGTACTGGAGCACAAACACCTACAGTGGAATGGGCATATGAAATACATCTCGAAGAACAACAGTTACAGAAAGCTTAATCACCGTTTTTAACAGAAGGTGGAGAAACTGACTAGGGGAGAGGCTGTTCTAGATTTAATTCTAACAAACAATGAGGAACTGGTTGATAATTTGAATAAAGACAATGGACTTCAAAAAGGCAGACTTTAGCAAACTCAGAATTGGTAGATCCCATGGGAAGCAAGTGTAAAGGGGAAAAAAGAGTTTAGGAATGTTGGGAGTTGTTTATAAAGATATTATTAAGGGAACAAGAGCAAACTATCCCAATGCCTTGGAAAGATAGGAGGTATGGTAAGAAACCACCCTGGCTTAATCAGAAGATCATCAACGAGCTGACACTCAAAAAAGAATCCCACAAAAAGTGGACACTAGGTTAAATTATGAAGGATGCATTTAAAAAAACAACACAAGCATGTAGAGATAGAAGTAGAAAGGCAGGCACAAAACGAGATTAAACTAGCTAGGGACATAAAGGGTAACAAGAAAATGTTTACAACTACATGAGAAGCAAGATGAAGACCAAGGACAGTGTAGGCCCATTATTCAATGAGGTGGGAAAGATAATAATAGAAAATGCAACAATGCCCAATGACACATCAAAACATCCTCCTCCCCTGCTCCCCAGGCAGTGGCAGATTTAGAGTTAGTGGGGGTCTGTGTGCAGCTTCATTTTCGGCCCCCACCCTCAGGACCCAGCCAAGAAAAGAACATTCTCTCATCTCTCTCCCCCCCCTCCATTTTTCATTCTTTTTCTCTTCATCCTTCTCTTATAAGTAATGGGAAGTAAATGAAAATAAAGTGAGGTACCTTGATTGGGGCAGGAGGTTGGGGTGCAAGCGACCGACACACACACCCCTCTGGCAGCGGCTCCTAGGTGGTGGGGACGACAGGGGGTCTCCGCGTGCCCCTGTCCGCAGGCGCCACCCCTGCAGCTCCCATTGGCCACAGTTCCCAGCCAATGGGAGCTGCGGAGTCGGTGCTCGGGGCAGGGGTAGCCCACGGAGACACACACCCCCCCGCAGGGGCTGCAGGGACATGCCCTCCGCTTCCAGGAGCAGCACGGAGGAAGGGAGGCAGAGCGGGCAGGGAGATGCCCTAGCCCTGCTGCTGGCACGTCTCTGTGCGCCTCTTGGGGGAGGGGAGCAGTGGGTCGCTGTGGGCTGCTCAGGGTGGGGGCAGCACACGGAGCTGCCTCCCCCAGCCAGGGACACGCAGAGACGTGCCAGCAGCCGACCCCTTCTGGGAGCCACGCGGGGCCACTGTCCATGACATGCAGGCAGACTGCTTGCCTGAACCCTGCTGCGCCGCTGGCCGGCCTCGGGGGCAGGTTGTCAAATGAGATTTGTCCTGCATTTTGGGGGCCCTGTGCCAGCGCATGGTTTGTTTCATGGTAAATCTACTCCTGTCCCCAGGAGCACCACTGGAACAACGTGGTTCCTCCTGCATGATGCCCTGTGGGTGTGGGATAAGATCCTCCGGGAATTCCAACAGTGCTCTTCCACCCCATGTTGGAGCCCCCCCCCCCAACCTGGCTCTTTCCCTTCCCCAGGGTTCTCCCCAGCCTGGCTCCTTTCAGCTCCCTGCCTGCCCTGCGTTTCTCCCCAGCCCCGCTCCTTCCCTTTGCCCCATACTTCTCTCCAGCGGCCACCCCCCTTCCTCCCTCCCTCCCTCCCTCCCTCCCCCCCGCCTGCCCCGTCCCTTCCCTCCCCTCCCCCCGCCGCCTGCCCTATGGCTCTCCCCAACCCCGCCGCCGCCGCTTGCCCCGTGGCTCTCCCCATCCCCTTCTTTCACTCTCCCTCCCGCCACCTGCCCCGCTCCGGAGCCATTTGTCGCGTTCACACATAAAGAATCAGGACACGATCGTCAGGGGCCAAGCTGGCGCGGACAGGAGGGGCCGAGCGACCCCCCTCTTCGCCCCCGCGCGTCTGACTCCCCGGGACCCCAGCTCCCGCTCCACGGGGGGTGCTGCCTGCGGACCAGCCCCTTCCCGGCTCCTCCCGCCGCTCTGGGGCTCGGCCACGTCTGAAAGCGGCTCATTGTCCGCTCGGCGGCGTCTACAGCGAGCGGAGGAAGCGGCTGCAGGTACTGGCTGGGCTTGGCGGGGGTCGCTACGTGGTAAGTTCGCTGGTTCCTAGGTGGGAGCTCGCCGCGCGCTCCCTGTATTCCAGTTCCTTTCTGGGCTCGCCCCATGGCCACTTCATCCCCCTGGCGAGACCCGCCTGACTTTCCCAGAGCCCGGCTCCCCTGCCGGCCTGGGCAGTAGGACTGGCCCCCAGGGAGCCGCAACCCCTCCTCCCCCCAGCAGCGGCTCCTAGCTCCAAGCCCCCACTGGCACTTGGGGGCAAAGGGGAGCGGAGAGGACGGGCTGGGGGTCAGGGCTCTCAGGGGTTGTTCCCGTTTCTCCATGTAGCGTTGCTGTAGCTCTGTGGGCCGCAGGATGTTGGCGAGACAAGGTGGGTGAGGGAATGTGTTGGATTGGACCAGCTTCTGTAGGGAGAGAGACCAGCTTTCTAGCTCTTCCTCAGGTCTCTGTGACTTGGCACATATTGCTTGTGCCTTGATTCACTGTCTGTAAAATGGGGATAATGATCCTGTCCTAGTTTGTCCTGGGGGTTGTGAGGCTAAATTGATTAATGTCTGAAATGCTTTGTGGTCCTCAAGAGTGAGGTGCTGTGAAGTGCCAAGTATAATAGTAGTGCTGACAGGGACCAGCTAGTACACCTTGTTGGAGTAATATGGGTCTCTGCTAGGAAGCTTGGAGGAGGCTTTTTTAAAAGGGTTGAAGCGCAACTACTGCCTGTGATTTATTTACGAATTCTAATGAGAAAACGATGGGAATGAAATTAAAAACTGACAGAGAGATGGGAAGCACTGGTGTTTTGGCACAGCTGCCTAATCTGTAGCAAAACACCACGTAGGAACTCTCTTACTGAATTCTGAACTGGCACAGGCAGTCCTTCACGCTTCCAATAAAGCAGATTGACTCTTGTCTGCTTTCTGTCTCTATTGCTATTCACAATCTTTCTCAAACCCTTACCATAGCCAAAGGAACAATTTCCCCAAACTCATGCCATACATTTGCTGGTTTTGCCCACCTGTACCTGGGGAGTCAGCATGGTCTAGTTCAGTGGTCCCCAAGCTTTTTCTGTCATGCCCCCTTACCTGTTATGGAATTTGTCTCTCCCTCCCCCAGGGCCGTGGTTCATAGAATATCAGGGTTGGAAGGGACCTCAGGAGGTCATCTAGTCCAACCCCCTGCTCAAAGCAGTTCCAATTCCCAACTAAATCATCCCAGCCAGGGCTTTGTCAAGCCTGACCTTAAAAACCTCTAAGGAAGGAGATTCCACCACCTCCCTAGGTAACCCATTCCAGTGCTTCACCACCCTCCTAGTGAAATAGTTTTTCCTAATATCCAACCTAAACCTCCCCAACTGCAACTTGAGACCATTACTCCTTGTTCTGTCATCAGGTACCACTGAGAACAGTCTAGATCCATCCTCTTTGGAAACCCCGTTCAGGTAGTTGAAAGCAGCTATCAAATTCCCCCTCATTCTTCTCTTCTGCAGACTAAACAATCCCAGTTCCCTCAGCCTCTCCTCATAAGTCATGTGCTCCAGCCCTCTAATCATTTTTGTTGCCCTCAGCTGGACTCTTTCCAATTTTTCCACATCCTTCTTGTAGTGTGGGGCCCAAAACTGGACACAGTACTCCAAATGAGGCCTCACCAATGTCGAATAGAGGGGAACGATCACGTCCCTCGATCTGCTGGCAATGCCCCTACTTATACAGCCCAAAATGCCGTTAGCCTTCTTGGCAACAAGGGCACACTGTTGACTCATATCCAGCTTCTCGTCCACTGTAACCCCTAGGTCCTTTTCTGCAGAACTGCTTCCTAGCCATTCGGTCCCTAGTCTGTAACAGTGCATGGGATTCTTCCGTCCTAAGTGCAGGGCTCTGCACTTGTCCTTGTTGAACCTCATCAGGTTTCTTTTGGCCCAATCCTCTAATTTGTCTAGGTCCCTCTGTATCCTGTCCCTACCCTCCAGTGTATCTACCACTCCTCCCAGTTTAGTGTCATCTGCAAACTTGCTGAGAGTGCAGTCCACGCCATCCTCCAGATCATTAATGAAGATATTGAACAAAACCAGCCCCAGGACCGACCCCTGGGGCACTCCACTTGAAACCGGCTGCCAACTAGACATGGAGCCGTTGATCACTACCCGTTGAGCCCGACGATCTAGCCAGCTTTCTATCAACCTTATAGTCCATTCATCCAGCCCATACTTCTTTAACTTGCTGGCAAGAATACTGTGGGAGACCGTATCAAAAGCTTTGCTAAAGTCAAGGAATAACACATCCACTGCTTTCCCCTCATCCACAGAGTCAGTTATCTCCTCATGGAAGGCAATTAGGTTAGTCAGGCATGACTTGCCCTTGGTGAATCCATGCTGACTGTTCCTGATCACTTTCCTCTCCTCTAAGTGCTTCAGAATTGATTCCTTGAGGAACCCCAGACAGATTCCATTATGGGTAAGGGGAGGACATGACTGAAAAAGTTTGGGGACATGGGCAGTGGGTACGATAGGCCAGGTAGGAATGCTAGAACAATTTTTATAGTGGGGGTGCTGAGAGCCATTGAATCAAACTGTAAAAACTGCATATAATGGAAACCACTTCAAGCCAGCACCACCCCTCGTTCCAGCACCTATGAGGTTGTGTAACTTGATAAATTTCTAAACTCTTTCACAAGTTGTAGCAAAGTAAAGTAAAGTGGGGTTCTCTCAAGAACCATCACGTATCATCTGAATATAAAAA
>NW_020697213.1:2900732-2903567 GCF_002925995.2 Terrapene triunguis
GCCCCGGCAGGGGCTCGGCTCTCCCCCCCTCCCCCCCCGGCAGCCAGAGCGCCGGGGGCAGGGCGGCGAGCCCCAGCTGGGGCTCGGCTCTCCCCCCGGCGGCCAGAGCGCAGGGCGGCGAGCCCCGGCAGGGGCTCGCCGCTCTCCCCCCAGCGGCCGGGGGGAGGCCGCGGGGGGGAGGGCGGCCAGAGCGCCGGGGGGAGGGCGGCTGTGGCCCCGCTCTCCCCGGCGGCCGGAGCGCCGCGCTGCCCCTCTCCAGGTGCCGCCCCAAGCACCAGCTTGGGTGCTTGGTGCCTGGAGCCGGCCCTGCAAACATGTTTTAATACCAAGGAATACATATAAATACCAGTAACATCCCAAGACCAATGAAGATAGCTGCAGGGGCGGCTCTATGTATTTTGCCACCCCAAGCAAGGCAATCAGGTGGCTTTTGGCGGCACGCCTGCGGGAGGTCCACTGGTAACGCGGATTCGGCGGCATGCCTGCGGGAGGTCCGCCGGTCCTGCGGCTTCGGTGTACCCGCCGCAGGACCGGCGGATCTCCTGCAGGGATGCCGCCGATGGCTCCCTGACTGCCGCCCCCACAGCGACTGGCAGGCTGCCCCCCACGGCTTGCCGCCCCAGGCATGCGCTGGTGCCTGGAGCCGCCCCTGGATAGCTGCACCACTAAGGGTATGTCCACACAACAGCTGGGAGGTATAGTTCCCACCTCAGGTAGATGTATACAAGCTAGCTCTGCTCAAGCTAGTGAGCAGTGTGGTTGTGATGGCACAGGCAGCGACTCAGGCTAGCCAACTGAGTACTTACCTCAGATGGGGTTGTACTTAGGTGGTAAGCTTAAGCTGCTGTCTGTGCTGTCACAGCCACACTGATATTTTTAGCTCATTAGCTTGAGCAGAATTAGCAAGTGTACACCCCCCCAAGTGAGGAATTACCCCCACATGCGGTGCAAATGTATCCTTTGAAAGGAAATCCAGTGAAATGGGTTTGTGGTTGGTTTATGATTTGAAAAATGAGAATTTATATAATTTATAAAGTGGTATGGTTATTTCCATAACTTTTTGATGGTGTTGGGTATATATGTGTATTCCTGGAATTGGTCCCTCCTGCAAAATAATAGGAGACAAAATTAATGTATTGAAAATGTCTGCTCTACTGAGGTTCTTATTTTTCTTTCATGTGCTTCCTTGCAGTTTATATCATACTTTGGAACAGAGAAAAAAAAAATCTCTAATCTAATCTCCTTCATTATACTAATTTTAGCTGTAATTTGTAACAAAAGTTTCAGACAGAAGTATAATTTTTTTTTAAATTCACAATGCCTCTTTAATTGCCACAATAATACATAAAACAAAAGGAGTCTGGGAGGAAGACAAGGCAGACAGGTGAATTACAAAACTAACTATTGACACTAAGTAAAAGGTTTTATATTTATATATTTTACATTTCATATGTGTAAAACTGAACAAAATAGTTTGGGTGACCGTGTCTATATCAGCAGAGATGTATGTGGAAGTTCATAGGCGAGTTAAGGTTGAGAGTCACTTAATCTTTAAAAGATGGCAGTTATAAGGGCTCTAAAATGATGACTGTGATTGTCTTGAAGTTTTCTGTGCTTCATGGAGTTACAGGGTAGGATTAGGGGTCCAAATTTGGGGTCATCTGTGCAAGGGGTTCTCAAGATGCAGCCTCCCCTCCTAAAATTCAGCTCTTCATATAATCACTTTGTTCTTCTAAATTTTTTTTGCGCACATCTGGTGCTCAAACTATGGCTCTAATCCTCCCTAAACTGATCTCACTGGTTGGGATTTATCTCAGCTAGTGCATACTTCCTCTTTGGGGAGCAATATTGAAAAAGTGACTAAAGATCAAGTTTAGAACTTCAGGTCAGTGTGAGGTAAACTGACACATCAAAGAGTGAAATGCACATCGGGTCATTAGCCATATGGTTTTCACGCAGTCTGCTGTAACAGGAGTAGGATGTCTCAGGCCTGATTTACACTACAGAGTTAGGTTGACACAAGGCAGCTTACATCAACCTAATTCTCTAAGCATCTACACTAAAATGTCGCTCCTGCTTATGTAATTCGCTCACTACACCAACTTAATAACTCCACCTCCATGAGAGATGTAGCACTTAAGTCAACATAGTTGGGTCGACGCAGTGTCAGTGTAGGTACTGCGTTACTTACGTCAACTTTAGTGGCCTCCACAATGGTGGAGGTGTCCCGCAATGCCCCACCATGACCGCTCTGGTCACTGATTTGATCTCTGCTGCCCAGTGGCCAGGTACACTCCCCTCCCCTTTTTACAGCCCCACAAACTTTTGAAATTCCATTTCCTGTTTGCTCGGCATGGAGAGCTCACCTAGCAACTGCCCAGCTGAGCATGCCAGCTACACGCTGCAGACACGCTCCTGCCCGGAGTACATGGGAGGTGGTGGATCTCCTGGGTCTGTGGAGAGAAGAGGCTGTGCAGACACAGCTCTGATCCAGTCATAGAAATGTTGATATCTACGAGCAGATCGCTTGAGGCATGGGGGAGAAGGGCTACAAGAGGGACCTGCAGCAGTGCTTCATGAAAGCCAAGGAGCTGTGGCAGGCATGCCAGTAGGCAAGGGAGGCTAGTGGTCACTTTGGTGAAGAGCCACATACATGCTGCTTTTACAAAGGATTGCATGGCATCCTTGGTGGAGATCCCACCACCACCCTCAAGAGCCCCATGGATACTTCGGAGGAGTCAGTCACAGGCCCCCAGAGTGAACAGTGAGGAGGAGGTGTTGAGCGGGAAGAGAAGGAGGAGTATGGGGACTGCTGATTGGGGGATCCAGTGGCGC
>NW_020697213.1:2903667-2919095 GCF_002925995.2 Terrapene triunguis
CCCCCCCCCCCCCGGCCCGGGGAGCCGTGCGGCAGCTCCCCACTCCAGCTCACCTCTGCTCCGCCTCCTCCCCGAGCACACCACCCCCGCTCTAATTCTTCTCCCCTCCCAGCTTGCGGCGCCAAACAGCTGTTTGGCGCCGCAAGCCTGGGAAGGGAGGAGAATTAGAGCGGGGGTGGTGTGCTCGGGGAGGAGGCGGAGGAGAGGTGATTTTAGCCCAGGGAAATTCACAAGCTAAAACAAAAGGTAATCTAACGCATTTCTTTTCTGCTATTACTTACTATTTCTGCAAGACTAGATGCTTAGTTCAGATATACTTAAGAAGATGTAATTTCCCTGCCTGGTTTCTTGGCTGGCTCCGAGGGAGACAGACCAAAACCTTCCCCCACAGATTTGAAAGTATCTTCTCCCCTTATTGGTCCTTTTGGTCAGGTGTCATCCAGGTTATCTGAGCTTCTTAACCCTTTACAGGTAAAAGGAATTAACCCTTTACAGGCTAAAGAGGGATTTTATGCTACTCTTAGCTGTATGTTTATGACAGGAAGGCTGCCTTATTTCTTCTGTCCCATGCCACTCATCAATTACTTTAGCAGGCACCATTGCAGCACACAGGCTAGCAGCATGCGGACCCAGTCTGCAGCCGGACACGTGCAGGAGCTGTTCCTTTTCAGACTCCGTTACCCTCAAGAGTGAGATATCAGCTAAAATCAGCACTGCCTATGGAAAACGATGCCAGTATTCAGTTCAGTTGCCCTATCCCCATATACTCATGCCCCCACACCCTGCTTATTGTCCCAACTCACCTTGAATTGTTTCTTTTTATGTCTGACCGCAAGCTAGCCTGCAAGGAATTGTCATGCAATACTGCAGGAGCAGGCACACTGTGCTTGCAATGCTCATCATCACAATAGTGCAAAGCTGTGGCAGATCCATGCTTCTTACAGAGATGGTGGACGGTTTTGCCCGGGCTTTTGAAAAGTGGCATGAAACATTATGGGATGCAACTAAAATTATGGGATGGAGAAAACTGCTTCATGGGATGTTGAAACCATGTTCCCAGTAACCCCTGCATGACTCGTTTGCTCACATGAGGCATTGCAAACCCTTCCCAAAATAC
Source organism: Terrapene triunguis (assembly GCF_002925995.2). Taxonomy (NCBI): domain Eukaryota; kingdom Metazoa; phylum Chordata; order Testudines; family Emydidae; genus Terrapene; species Terrapene triunguis. Next base: position 2,904,785 of record NW_020697213.1, read on the forward strand.
CCCGAGTTAGATGGTGGCGAGTTGCACAGTGGGCTAGTTGCCCACGGTGCACTGTTGTCTGCATCGATTCAAGCACTGCTAGTGAGGACGCACACCACTGACACAAGGAGCGGAGTATGGACATGCAAAAGTGATTTAATTACTGTCAACATAACTTAGGTAGACTTAATTTTGTAGTGTAGACTTGCCCTCAGTGTTGCAATTAATCCTGAGCTAAACCCATATATGATACACTGATTTTCAGCCACTCTTGGCTGCTTTCAGCAAATGTATGTTATGAACATTGCTGTCTGCCTGCATTCTGCAGGGATTCCTTTTGGAAGTTTAGCCCTGAGACCAAAATTTCTGATGTAAGAGAGAGATGTTTTAAAGTGCTCTTAAAATCCACAAACAGACTCTGGCCTGGTCTACGCTACAGAGTTAGGTTGACGCAAGGCAGCTTACATTAAACTAACTGTGGAAGTGTCACCACATAAATGTCGCTCCTGCCAACGTAACCATCTTGCTACGCTGACTTAATAAATCCACCTCCATTAGCAGCATAGAGTCAAGGTCAGTGTAGTTAGGTCGACGCAGTGTCTGTAGTCACAGTATTACTTACATTGACTGTTACAGCCTTTCAGGAGCCATCCTACAATGGCCCACACTGACAGTACTATCAATACAAGCGCTCCTGGTGACGCACACTGCTGACATAAGGAGCAAAGTGGAGACATGCACAAGTAATGTAGTTACTGCAGTGGCTGTATGCCGACATAAGTTAGGTTGACTTCATTTTGTAGTGTAGACATGGCCTCAGATTTTGCTTTAGAGGTACTGTCAAAGAAATTAGTATTAATTAAATAGAGGGAAGATGAAAGAGTTTTATAGTAATGTGCTCCTCAGCCATTTCTGGAACAATGGAATTGAATGGTATCAAAGGAAAGCCATCTTTTGGTTAAGGGGTCCCTGATATGCACTCCCCGGACATCAGTTGCTCATAACATTTTTAGATTCAACTTTTTTGGTGCACAGTGAAGGAATGGGGTGAGCAGTCAGAGGAGGGAGGAGGAATATGGAGGTGTGTTCGAGCAGTGCAGGATGTGGGGGGGTTGGGAGGGTAAATGGTGGGGGCCCTGCTCCTTTGCCAACCTTCACCCCTTAATGCTGTTTTCTGGCACAGCTATTGAGTGGCCAGTACATGGCTAGACAACAACCATTATTAGTGCAAGGGATCGTTCAAACACTGATTTTTTTGAAAAGTCAGTTCAGTGACTTAGAGCTCTGATGAAAAATTGGGTTTCCCCCCAAAATAGTTTCCTCAATGAATAAAGGGTTGTCCTCAAGGAACCTTTGCTGTCTGGGCGCTCAGAAGTGCTGACAGAGCAGAGCCATAAAGGGAAAGTTGGGTATCTTTCCATTCAGTGACATATGGGAGGGGGGAGGAAGAGAAGTGGACCCATCTTTGCCCTCCCTCCATCTCTTCCCTACAAATACCCCCATCCTCCACAATTCTTCCTTATGGCTGCTCCACCAGGCCCAGGGAAGGGGTTTAGGGGTTCCCCTTTCTTCCTTGATCAGGGAACAATGGAGGGGAGCCCAGAACTCCCCACCTTCTCTCTGCTGCCTCCAGCAGTAAGGAAGGGACTCTAGGCTTTCTGCTCCTCAGCCCCTTCATTCTGCTGCTTCTAGGAGGAAGTCAGAATACTGCAAAGGAGTGAGGGGAAGAAAGGAGTCAGAGCTGTGTAGTGGGGGATACAGGAGGGACTTTAGCTCTGCCCCCTCCAAATCTCCTCACATCCATAACCCCCATTTCTGTCCCACCCCTTCAAAACATGCCACAACAGTGCTGAGATTGGGATGAGGAGCTGGGAATGAATGTGTCTTTGCTTCAGTCTTTACTAAAAATGTTAATTCTAACTAAATGCTTAACACAATATTAACAACAAGAGGGAAAGGAACACAAACCAGAATAGGGAAAGACCAGGTTAAAGAATATTTAGATAAGTTAGATGTATTCAAGTCAGCAGGACCTGATGAAATTTACCCAAGGGTACTTAAGGACTAGCCAAACCAATCTCTGTACCATTAGCAATTATCTTTGAGATCTCATGGAGGCCCGGTGAAGTCCCAGACGACTGAAGAAGAGCAAACATGGTACCTATCTTCAAAAGGGGAAAAAAGGAGGACCTGCAGAATTTTAGACCAATCAGCCTGACATTGAACATGGAAAGGTGCTGGAACAACTTACTGAACAATCAATTCATTCAAACCTAGAGAATAAGGTGATAAGTAATAGCCAGTATGGATTTGTCAAGAACAAATCATGCCAAATTTCCTTTTTTGTCAGGGTAATTGGCCTAGTGGATAAGGGGGAAGCAGTAGACACGATATATCTGGACTGTAGTGAGGCTTTTGACATAGTCCCATGTAACATTATCATAAGCAAACTAGGGAAATATAGTCTAGATTAAATTACTATAAGGGGGAGCACAACTGGTTGAAAAACTATACTCAAAGACAGGTTTCAGAGTAGCAGCCGTGTTAGCCTGTATCCGCAAAAAGAACAGGAGTACTTGTGGCACCTTAGAGACTAACAGATGTATTAGAACATAAGCTTTCGTGGGCTACAGCCCACTTCTTCGGATGCATATAGAATGGAACATATATTGAGGCGATATATATACACACATACAGAGAGCATGAACAAGTGGAAGTTGTCTTACCTAGGGTTACCATCCGTCCAGGTTTCCCCGGACATGTCCGGCTTTTTCAGCTTTAAATGGCCGTCCGGGGGGGATTTCTAATCAAGTAGAAATGTCCGGGATTTCCCCCTTCCCCTCATGCAGAGTGCGGCGCGGCTGATTGGACGGCTGGGCCTGATTGAAAGCCACTCGCAGCCACTGGGGCCTCTAGCAGCCAGAGTCCCTCCCCCTCCCCCGCTCCCTCCTCCCCCGCAGAGCAGCACGGAACAGTGTTTGAGTCCACGTGGAGCCCGCAGCTCTCCCTCTGCCGGGTGAGCGGGGGAGCAGGGCAGGCGGGGGGGTGCAGAGGCTGCAGGGCGAGGAGGAGCAGGGCAGGCAGGGGCATAGAGGCTGCAGGGGCAGGGGGGCACAGAGACTGCAGGGGCTCCAGGGCGAGTGGGGAGCAGGGAAGCACTTAGCAACCCCCAACCAAGATCAGAGCGGGAGGGAGGAGGGGGAATGCGGGGTGCTCAGAGGAGGGGGCAGGGACTTTGGGGAAAGGGTTGGAATGGGGGTGGAGAAGGGGCGGAGTTGGGGCGGGGCTAGGGGCGGAGTTGGAGCAGGGCCGGGGGCGGGACCGGGGCCCCGTGGAGTGTCCTCTTTTTTAAATGTTTGAATATGGTAACCCTATCTTACCAACTCTGAGAGGCCAATTAAGTAAGAGAAAAAAACCTTTTGAAGTGATAATCAAGATAGCCCAGTACAGACAGTTTGATAAGAAGTGTGAGAATACATACAAGGGGAGATAGATTCAATGTTTGTAATGGCTCAGCCATTCCCAGTCTTTATTCAAGCCTAAGTTGATTGTATCTAGTTTGCATATCAATTCCAGCTCAGCAGTCTCTCGTTGGAGTCTGTTTTTGAAGCTTTTCTGTTGTAAAATAGCCACCCGCAGGTCTGTCATTGAATGACCAGACAGGTTAAAGTGTTCTCCCACTGGTTTTTGAGTATTATGATTCCTGATGTCAGATTTGTGTCCATGAATTCTTTTGCGTAGAGACTGTCCGGTTTGGCCAATGTACATGGCAGAGGGGCATTGCTGGCACATGATGGCATATATCACATTGGTAGATGTGCAGGTGAACGAGCCCCTGATGGTATGGCTGATGTGATTAGGTCCTATGATGATGTCACTTGAATAGGTATGTGGACAGAGTTGGCATCGGGCTTTGTTGCAAGGCTAGGTTCCTGGGTCAGTGTTTTTGTTCAGTGATGTGTGGTTGCTGGTGAGTATTTGCTTCAGGTTGGGGGGTTGTCTGTAAGCGAGGACAGGTCTGTCTCCCAAGATCTGTGAGAGTGAGGGATCATCTTTCAGGATAGGTTGTAGATCTTTGATGATGCGCTGGAGAGGTTTTAGTTGGGGGCTGAAGGTGACAGCTAGTGGTGTTCTGTTATTTTCTTTGTTGGGCCTGTCTTGTAGGAGGTGACTTCTGGGTACTCGTCTGGCTCTGTCAATCTGTTTTTTCACTTCAGCAGGTGGGTATTGTAGTTTTAAGAATGCTTGATAGAGATCTTGTAGGTGCTTGTCTCTGTCTGAGGGATTGGAGCAAATGCGGTTGTATCTTAGAGCTTGGCTGTATAGACAATGGATCGTGAGGTGTGTCCTGGGTGGAAGCTGGAGGCATGTAGGTAAGTATAGCGCTTATTAGCACAGTAGTGTCCAGGAAATGGACCGCTTGTGTGGATTGATCTAGGCTGAGGTTGATAGTGGGATGGAAATTATTGAAATCATGGTGGTAGCGATTGTGTATGTCCCCACTAAGCGCATTAAGTCGGCGGAGTGCGTCCTCAGTACCGTGTCTAGCATCGACTCACGGAGCGGTGCACTGTGGGCAGCTCTCCCACAGTTCCCGCAGTCTCCACTGCCCATTGGAATTCTGGGTTAAGCTCCCAATGCCTGATGGGGCAAAAACATTGTCGCGGGTGGTTTTGGATACATGTCGTCAGTCTCTCCTCCCTCCCTCCCTCTGTGAAAGCAACTGCAGACAATCATTTCACACCTTTTTTCCTGGGTTACCCGTGCAGACGCCATAGCACGGCAAGCATGGAGCCTGCTCAGCTCACTGCTGCTGTTGTGAGCATTGTAAACACCTCACGCATTATATTGCAGTATGTGCAGAACCTGGCTAAGAGACGGCAGCACGAGAACAATTGTGAGGAGGACATGGACACAGATGTTCCTGAAAGCACAGGATGTGGCAATTGGGACATCATGGTGGCAGTGGGGCAGGTTGATACAGTGGAACGCCGATTCTGGGCCTGGCAAACAAGCACAGACTAGTGGGACCACATAGTATTGCAGGTATGGGATGATTCCCAGTGGCTGCGAAACTTTTGCATGCGTAAGGCCACTTTCCTGGAACTCTGAGAGTTGTTTTCCCCCGCCCTGAAGCTCAGGAATACCAAGATGAGAGCTGCCCTGACAGTTGAGAAGCAAGTGGCGATAGCCCTGTGGAAGCTTGCAACGCCTGACTGCTACCGGTCAGTCGGGAATCAATTTGGAGTAGGCAAATCTACTGTGGGGACTGCTGTGATTCAAGTAGCCAATGCAATCATTGATGTTCTGCTATCAAGGGTAGTGACTCTTGGAAATGTGCAGGTCATAGTGGATGGCTTTGCTGCAATGGGGTTCCCTAACTGTGGTGGGGCGAGAGATGGAACGCATATCCCTATCTTGGCACTGGGCCACCTTGCCAACCAGTACATAAACCGCAAATGGTGCTGCAAGCACTGGTGGATCACAAGGGACATTTCACCAACATCAACGTGGGATGGCCGGGAAAGGTGCATGATGCTCGCATCTTTAGGAACTCCGGGCTGTTTGAACAGCTGCAAGAAGGGACTTACTTCCCAGACCAGAAAATTACTGTGAGGAATGTTGAAATGCCAATAGTTATCCTTGGACACCCAGCCTATCCCTTGCTCCCATGGCTCATGAAGCCATACACAGGCAGCCTGGACAGTAGTAAGGAGCAGTTCAACTATAGGCTGAGCAAGTGCAGAATGGTGGTAGAATGTGCCTTTGGACATTTAAAAGCGCGCTGGCGCTGTTTGCTGACTAGGTTAGACCTCAGCGCAACCAATATTCCCATTGTTATTGCTGCTTGCTGTGTGCTCCATAATATCTGTGAGAGTAAGGGGGAGACGTTTGTGGTGGGGTGGGAGGTTGAGGCAAATCGCCTGGCGGACGATTTTGAGCAGCCAGACACCAGGGTGATTAGAAGAGCACAGCTAGGCGCACTGCACATCAGAGAGGTTTTGAAAATCAGTTTCATGACTGGCCAGGCTACCGTGTGAGAGTTGTATGTCTTTCTCCTTGATGCAAACCCACCCCCCTTGTTGATTTTAATTCCCTATAAGCCAACCACCCTTCCCCTTTCGATCACAGCTGGCAAAGGAAATAAAGTAATTGTTGTTTTGAAACAATGCATTCTTTCTTTTATTAATTAAAAAAAAATGTGAGATAACTGACAAGGTAGCCCAGGTGGGGTGGGGAAGGACAAGGCCACATTGCTTATTGTAGCCACTCTACAAATCAAAACTGTTTGAATGACAGCCTTCTGTTGCTTGGGCCATCCTCTGGAGTGGAGTGGCTGGGTGCCCGGAGCCTCCCCCATAGTGTTCTTGGGCGTTTAGGTGAGGAGGATATGGAACTTGGGGGGGAGGGCAGGTGGTTATACAGTGGATGCAGCGGCGGTCTGTGCTCTTGTTGGCTTTCCTGCAGCTCCAGCAGACTCCTGAGCATGTCCGTTTGCTCCCCCATTAGCCTCAGCATCGCATCCTGCCTCTTCTCATTGCGTTCACTTAATGCTTTCCTCAGAGGCGTAGCGAGTGCCCTCTGACTGGAGGGGGCCCCGCAAGGAAGGGGGCCCCTAAAAGTGGCAAAATAAATACCGCATTCCAGTTTCTGCATTGTAAGGGGCCCCGCCCGGACATATGTTCGAAGGGGGCCACCGTTCGGAGGGGGCCACGTTCTTTGTTGCTACGGCCCTGGCTTTCCTGGACTCTGCCACTGAATGCCTCCATGCATTCAGCTGTGCCCTATCAGTGTGGGAGGACTGCATGAGCTCGGAAAACATGTCATCCGAGTGCGTTTTTTTCGCCTTCTAATCTGCGATAACCTCAGGGACGGAGATGACAGGGGGAGCATAGAAACATTTGTACCTGTGGGGGGATAAGAAGGGAGAGTAAAATTTAAGATGATACATTTCTGAGAACAAAAAGGAGACTCTTTCACAGTGAATCAAGCAATTCACAGCAGACGGCACATGTGCTTGGGTACAAGGTCGCATTTTGCCCTTTATATTGAGCATCTGCCGGTATGGTGACACATCATACACGGCTGGGCAACAGCATTCGGTTTCCAGGCAGCCATGGTAAGCCAAAGGGTATGGGGGGTTGGCTTCTAATGCCTTCATAACATGTGGGAATGGTTTCGAACTGCAACGCCCTCCTTTCCCATAGCAAGCAATGCCATTTGGGTTTGCCATTTAAAAGGAGGGGCTGCGATTTTTCGGTAGATGTGCAGCACACACCTCCCCCCACCCCACCACGTGGCTATTCTCTGGGATGATCCTTTTTAGCCAAGTGCAAACAGCCCAGCACGACTGGGGTCCTTTTACTGTTCCCTTACAAAAATTCCCCTATTTCAACCAGGTGACCATAAATGATATTACTCTCCTGAGGCTAACACAGAAAGATATAGACCAAATGTTGCTTGAATGCGACCAAAATCCAGGACCATTCGCTGCCATGCTTTGTGCTGCAATGATTCCAGACTACTTGCTACTGGCATGGCGTGGTAAAGTGTCCTACCGTGGAGGACGAAATAAGGCAGCCCTCCCCAGAAACCTTCTGCAAAGGCTTTCAGAGTACCTCCAGGAGAGCTTCATGGAGATGTCTCTGGAGGATTCCCGCTCCATCCCCAGACACATTAACAGACTTTTCCAGTAGCTGTACTGGCCGCGAATGCATCCCAAGTCTTCAGGGCAAATCAAACATTAAACACTATTGCTTTTAAACTCTGTACTGTAGTTACAAATGTGCACTCACCAGAGGTGCCTTCTCCAGCTTCAGGGTCCAGGATCCTGCCTTGGGAGGGTATTGGCTTCAGGGTGATGAAAAGGTCCTGGCTGCTGGGGAGAACAGATTCACCACTTGCCTACTGCGCATTCTCCTCCTCCTCCTCTTCCTCATCCACAAAATCCTCCTCCCTGTTGCGTGAGACTCCCCCCTTGCAGGTGTCCACAGACAGTGGTGGGGTAGTGGTAGGGTCCCCCCCTAGAACACCATGCAGCTGATCACAGAAGCGGCATGTATGGGGCTCTGACCCGGAGTGGCCGTTTGCCTCCTTTGTCTTTTGGTAGGCTTGCCTGAGCTCCTTAACTTTCACGTGGCACTGCTGTGTGTCCCTGTTGTAGCCTCTGTCCATCATGCCCTGTGCGGTTTTTGGCATCTATATTAGCATTTCTTCTTTTTGATTGGAGTTCTGCCTGCACAGATTCTTCTCCCCATATAGCAATCAGATCCAGTGTCTCCTGTTCGGTCCATGCTGGAGCTCATTTGCGATTCCAGGGGGACTGCATGGTCACCTGTGCTGCTGAGCTAACCACGCTGACCAAACAGGAAATGAAATTCAAAATTTCCCGGGGCTTTTCCTGTATACCTGGCTAGTGCATCGGAGTTGAAAGTACTGTCCAGAGCAGTCACATTGGAGCACTCTGGGATAGCTCCTGGAGGCCAATAACATCGAATTGCATCTGCACTACCCCAAATTCGACCCAGCAAGGTCGATTTTAGCGCTACTCCCCTTGCCGGGGAGAAGTACAGAAGTTGATTTTAAGAGCCCTTTAGGTCGACGGAATGGGGTTGGTTGTCTAGATGCATTCATTATAAAATCGACCTAATGCGGCTAAATTCGACCTAACCCCATAGTGTAGACCAGGGCTCAGTGTCTGACCTTTGGCTTGGCACCTGACCCTGATTCTGGCTCCAGTTCCAGGCTCCTGACTCTGACCACTGGGTATGTCCGCCCACGTCCTGGTCACTACATCTATTTCCGTTTTTCTCATTTGTTTTATGTATATATTTCTAAATGCTGCCTTCACTCCCTCTCTTATGAGGATGGGCTTTTAACAAAAGAGGTCCTCTTTCAACCAGGAAAATTAATTAAAACTGTAATAAAGAACAGAATTATCGGACACATACATGAACACAGCTTGTTGGGAAAGAGTCAACACAGCTTTTGTAAAGGGTAATCATGCCTCACCAATCTATTACAATTCTTTGAGGGGGTCAGCAAACATGGACAAGGGTGATCTAGTGGATACAGTGCACTTGGATTTTCAGAAAGCCTTTGACAAGGTACCTCCCTTTGCTCTTAAACAAAGTAAGCTGTAATGGGATAAGAGGGAAGGTCCTCTCATGGATCAGTAACTGGTCAAATGACAGGAAGGGTAGAAATGAATGCTCAGTTTTCAGAATGGAGAGAGATAAATAGGGTGTCCCCCAGGGATCTGTACTGGGACCAGAGCTGTTCAACATTAGGGTTGCCAACTTTCTAATCGCACAAAACCGATCACCCCTTCACCACCCTTGTCTCCAAGGCCCCGCCCCTGCTCACTCTATACCCCCTCCCTCTATTGCTTGCTCTCCCCCACTCTCACTCACTTTCACTGGGATGGGGCAGAGGGTTGGGGTGTGGGAGGAGGTTTGGGGTGTGGAAGAGGGCTCTGGGCTGGGGCAGGGGGTGGGGTGCAGGGGGGTGAGGACTTTGGCTGGGGGTGCAGGCTCTGGGGTGGGTCCAGGGATGAGGGATTTGGGGTGTGGGAGAGGGCTCTGGGCCAGGGCAGGGGGTTGGGGTTTGGGAGGAGGTTTTGGGTGCGGGAGAGGGCTCTCGGCTGGGGCAGAGGGTTGGGGTACAGGGGGGGTGATGACTCTGGCTGGGGGTGCAGGCTCTGGGATGGGTGCAGGGATGAGGGGCTTAGGGTGCAGGAGGGGACTCCGGGCTGGGGCAGGGGATTGGGGTGCAGGAGGAGGTTCAGGGTGCGGGATCCCAGTGGCGCTTACCGTGGTCCCAGGAAGCGGCTGCCAGGTCTGTGCAGCCCCTAGGCACATGGATGGCCAGTGAGGCTCTGCGCTGCCCTTGCGCCCACAGGCAGTACCCCTGCAGCTCCCATTGGTTGCGGTTCCCAGCCAATGGGAGCTGTGGAGCTGGCACTCAGGATGCGAGCAGGGTGCGTAGCCTCCCTGGCCATCCATGCACCTAGGGGGCCGCAAGAACCTGGTGGCCACTTCCAGGAGCCGCACTGGCAGGCAGGGAGCCTGCCTTAGCCCCAGGCCCCCGCTGCACTGCCAACCGGACTTTTAACGACCTGGTCGGTGGTGCCAACTGGAGCTGCCAGGGTCCCTTTTCAACCAGGCATTCTGGTCAAAAACCAGACGCCTGGCAACTCTTTTCAACATATTCATAAATGATCTGGAAAAAGGGGTAAACAGTGAGATGGCAAAATTTGCAGACAATACAAAATTATTCAAGATAGTTAAGTCCAAAGCAGACTGTGGGCTTTTGGGCTCGGGAAACAAGGACGGAGTGGTGGAATCACATCGTCATGCACGTCTGGGATGACGAGCAGTGGCTGCAGAACTTTCAGATGAGGAAAGCCACATTCATGGGACTGTGTGATGAGCTTTCCCCAGCCCTGCGGCACAAGGACACGAGAAAGAGAGCTGCCCTAGAATCATAGAATATTAGGGTTGGAAGGGACCTCAGAAGGTCATCTAGTCCAACCCCCTGCTCAAAGCAGGACCAATCCCCAGACAGATTTTTGCCCCAGATCCCTAAATGGATTGAACTCACAACCCTGGGTTTAGCAGGCCAATGCTCAAACCGCTGAGTTATCCCTCCCCCTGTTGTTGGAGAAGCACATAGCAATGCACTGTGGAAGCTGGCTACTCCACACTGCTACCGATTGGTCGCTAACCAGTTTGGAATGGGAAAGTCGACCATTGGACTCGTGTTGATGGAAGTGTGCAGGGCCTTTAATTGCATCCTGCTTCAAAAGACCGTGACTGGGCAACGTGCATGACATTGTGGATGGCTTTGCACAAATGGGCTTCCCTAACAACGGAGGGGCCATAGATGACACACATATTCCAATTCTGGCACCAGACCACCTAGCCACCGAGTACATCAGTCGCAAGGGGTATTTCTCAATGGTTCTCCAGGTGCTTGTGGATCACTGTGGGTGTTTCACGGACATTAACGCAGTCAGAAAAGGTGCATGACGCATGCATCTTTTGGAACACTGGCATGTTCAGGAAGCTGCAAGCAGGGACTTTCTTCCCAGACCAGAAGATCACCATAGGGGAAGTCGAAATGCCCATTGTCATCCTGAGAGACCCCGCCTACCCCTTAATGCCGTGGCTTATGAAGCCATACATGGGGCAACTTGACAGCAGCAAGGAGCGGTTCAACAACAGGCTGAGCAAGTGCAGAATGACGGTTGAGTGTGCTTTTGGCTGTTTAAAAGCCCATTGGCGCTGCCTCTATGGGAAGCTGGTCCTGGCTGATGACAATATTCCTATGCTTATAACCACGTGCTGTATGCTCCATAATATTTGTGAAGGGAAGGGTGAAAGCTTCACTCAGGACTGGACCACTGAGGCTCAGAGCCTGGAGGCTGAATTTGAACAGCCAGAGACCAGGGCTATTAGAGGGGTGCAGCCTGGGGCCATAAGGATCAGGGATGCCTTGAGGCAGCAATTTGAAGCTGAAAGCCACTAATATTTGTTGCTGTGCTGGGGAGTGCAGTGCTTGTAATGCTAGGAGGTGATTGTGATTGGTGCAGATGATGCAATATGAAGGTTTAACATAATTGCCTGTTGCTTTGCAGGGGTCTGCTTTCAATTAGTAGAATAAAGATGTGATCATTATGGAAGATATCTTGCTGCTGAGGGTGAGCAGGGAATCAAGGAAGGGTCTTCTCCAAGACTGAGGCTTCTGCCCTGGCCATTATGCGACTTGCCTGTGTGCAGCAATGGTCCCCTCCCCTCCCCGTGACAGCACAGTGGCGCAGGAAAGTTACTGTTAATGGGGCAAGAAACAAAGTAGCTCGCCGAAGAACCTGTGGCAGCGGATTGCCCAGTATCTCCATAAGAGTTTCCTGGAGATCTCTGAGGCAGATTCCCATGAAGTGAGGGAGTCAATCAACAGCCTGTTCTGCCGCTCAGACTAGGCATATGGTGGGAGAACAGCCTGCTTTCTGCAACCCTCCTGCCCCCAACAACTCGCTTCAGCAATTTCCAAAATCAAATTCACTTACGAGGGGCCTCCTCTCTTGTTTGCGCTTCATCAACATCCAACAGCTGTGACTGGCTAGCCTTCTCCAAGGTAGAAAAGAGCTCCTGGCTGCATGAATCTCTGACCTCCAAGTCATCCTCTGCCTCTGGGTCCCCCTCCACATCCTCGTCCAAGATTTCCTCCTTTTGCTTGGTCCACTCTCGACTGGCACGCGAGCCACTGAAGTATCCACAGTGGTCTTTGCAGTGGAGGTGAGGTTGCCGCCGAGTATCACGTCCAGCTCTTTGTAGAACCGGCAGCTCATGGGCGCAGCACCGGAGTGGCGGTTTGCCTTCCGCGCCTTGTGGTAGGTGTTCCGCAGCTCCTTCACTTTGACCCTGCACTGCAGTGTGTCCCGGTCATGGCCCCTTTCTGTCATGCATCGTGAAATCTGTCTGTAGGTAGCATAATTCCTATGGCTGGAGCACAGCTGGGACTGGACAGCATCCTTTCTCCAAATGCTGATGAGGTCCAGCAGCTCGGCATTGCACCAAGCAGGGGATTGCCTGGTGCATGGAGCAGGCATGGCCACCTGGAAAGATGCGCTGAGACCACTGCACACATCACCGAGCAAACAGGAAGGGGACTTTCAAAATTCCAAAGGAATTTACGGGGTGGGGATGACAGTTGGTCACCTGAGGGCAGGGCAGTAGAGTTCAAACCAATGACCAGAGAGGCAAGAACAGGCATTGTGGGACACCTCTTGGAGGCCAATCGCAGCATTGTAATTGACCACGGTGTCTACACTGTAGCTCCAGCGCAGAAAGCTGTACGCTTCTCGGGGTGTGTTTTTACAGCGCTGCAACTGCGCAGTTTCTGCGCACTAAGTGGCTTCGCAGTGTGTACACCTCGGGAGTTACAACACAGAATGCTGCTTTACTGCACAGAAACTTGCCAGTGTAGACAAGGCCTGACTCATGGACACTGTGATCCTACAGAGTCAGGTGGTCTTGTCAACTGATACTAAAACATTACCTGGGACTTCTTAGGAAGTGGGGTCAAGTTTGAGAAATAAAGGATTCCCGCCTTATGTAAATCCTATTTAAGGGTGGGGAGGAAAGCAAACAGGACTCCTCCTCTCTATGGCCCAAGAAGAAAGACTGCAAATGGGAAGGCAAGGGGGGAGTCCAGACTGAGACGTGTTCAGTCTGAAAAGGAATATACCTGGAACTCTGAACCACAGAAACTTTGAAAACTGCCTGCAACAATATCTAGGGTGAGAAATACTATTTGTAACCAATTTCTTTAGTGAAACTTATTTTGCATGTTTGATTTCATTTGCTTAGTAATCTGCTTTGTTCTGTTTGTTACCCCTTTTACCACTTAAAATCTGAATTTTATAGTTAATAAAATTTGTTTTATTATTAAACCCAGTTTCTGTAATTTTTAACTGGGGGGCGGGGTGCACACCTCTCTCCACATTGAGGGAGGGGGCGAATTTCATAATATATCTGTGGGTCTGCACTCCAAGGGAGGTGGACATCTGAGTGCTGGAGCAAGTCCCTAAAGCTGAGTCTTTCCAGAGCTGATCTGCAGCTGGGTGTGGCCCCGCCTGTGTGCGTGTTAGAGGAGGTTTAAGAGCCTGGCTCAGCAAGACAGGTTAAAGGGGGCCCATGCTAGCAGAACAGGTAGATTCAGCAGTATCTCAGCATATCAGGTGGCTTCCCAAGGGTCCAACCCGTACACTCCCGTCATGAGACTGGCTTCCTTAAACGCAGGATCAGAGTAGTCAGTGCTGAGGTAAGTCTGTTACAGTGCTCCTATATGCTCTGTTTTCTTTATATAATTGCATCTCTGCTCCTCCAGTTCAGCAACTCCGGCATCAAGATGTTGTATTTGGGCTCTGTGGGCCGTGAGCTTCTCTATGGGTGCCATTGTAATCACTGTATACAGTGTGTACTTTGTGCAGTAAACTGGGTTGCCCCCATGCTGCCTAAGCTCTTACTACCTCCCTTTGTTGTTATGCTGGTGATTTTACTCTATGGCTGGGTACTAGGTTGACAACCTATGTTTCAGACATATGTGAGAACATCCAAAATTACAATGGATAGGAACATTTTTAAGGGATAAAAAACCTCATACTTCAGGACATAAACTGAACTGTAACTGATGGGAGGGTTAGGAAGCAAACTTCTCCTTTGGCAACATTTCCCAAACTTTTGATAGCTGAGTCCTATTTCAAATAAATTAAACCAATTGCTTCCCTACCCCGCTCCATTCAGCCTCACCATGTGTTGTTAAAGTCCCA
>NW_020697214.1:0-20334 GCF_002925995.2 Terrapene triunguis
TGCTCTTTTCACTGCATCAGAGGACTGCTGGCTGTAACAGACAGTTGTGCCGGAGATGTGAATCATGTCATTTAGCTTGCCTACTATGTGCGTTCTGGCTCGATTACAACATTGTTGTCTGGTGTTGTTTCACATCTTTATTAATGACCTGGATGTAGATAGAGAGAGCAAACTGGTCAAGTTTGCAGATGACACAAAGCTAGGAGGAGTCACCAATACTTTAGAGGAAAGAGCTAAAATTCCGAGGGATCATGGTAAATTGGAGGACCGGGCTATAGACAACAAAATGAAATTCACCAAAGACAAATGTGAGGTGCTACATTTAGAGAAGAAAAATCAAATGCACAGATACAGAATGGGGGATAACCAGCTTGGCCGTGGCACTTCTGAGAAGGATCTGGGAGCTGTGGTGGATCACAACCTCAGCATGAGTCAGCAATGCGATGCTGTTGCAAAAAAAGCAAATGCAATTTTAGGTTGCATTAACAGAGCTATAGCATGCAAGTTATGGGAGGCGATAGTACCGCTCTACTCAGCACTGGTTAGGCCTCAGCTGGAGGACAGTGTCCAGTTTTGGTCACCAATGTCTAGAAAGGATGTGGAGAAACTGTAATGGATCCAGAGGCGAGTAACAAAGATGATCAGAGGGATGGAACACAAGCCATACGAGCAAAGGCTGAAGGAACTGGCTATGTGTAGTTTGGAAAAGAGGAGATTAAGGGGGGACTTGATAATGGTCTTCAGATACTTGGAAGGCTGCCATAAAAAAAGATGGAGAAAAGTTGTTCTCTCTTTCCACAGAGGCCAGGACAAGAGGCGATGGGGTCAAACTACAGCACAGCAGATGTAGATTAAACCTCAGGAAAAGCTTCCTAACGGTAAGAAGAGTAGGACGATGGGACAGACGCCTAGGGAGCTTGTGGAAACTCCTTCGCTGGAGGTTTTCAGAAGGGGGCTGGAGCCATCTGTCTGGGGTGGGTTAGACACAACAAGTCCTGCATCGTGGCAGGGGGCTGGACGAGCTGACCCTGCGATCCCTTCTCACCCTGTGGTTCTAGGAGTGCTGCTGAATAGCACCAGGAGAGCGTTTCGGCGTGTTCCGGCTCGACTATAGCACTGGCTAGAGACACGCTCTCTCTCTTCGGCCCAATGACTACACCCTATGGGAGACTGAGAGACACCCTCAGGCAGTGATGGGGACACACGGCGCTCCTTCCCTTGCTGCAGGGGCTGGTACTTACGGCCAAGGGGGCCTCTCTCTGAGAGACATGATGGTGGTCCAGCGGCTGCTCCTGCAGCGTGTTGAGCAGCTCCTTTAGGATCTTTCCTGTGGTCTGGCAGTGGTATCTCAGCATCCTCCACATCTCCGCAGCAACGCTGCAAAGGGAGAGAGCCAATGGCACTTGGTCAGAGCCCTGCCAGCCTCCTGTACCCCCCCCCCCCGGCACTGGCACCCTGCTGGGTCTCCTCACACCGGCCAGTTCTTTGTTGCCCTCCCGCTGCTGCTGGTGCAGGCTGCCTAGGGACCGGGTCTGAGTGTCAGCCCCAGGGGAGGCTGAGGGATGCCATACAGGGTTTTTCAGGCTGGCCTGTCTCCAGGGCAAGCCAGCCTGCAAAACCCTCCAGGAGAAGCAGCAGCTCTGCAGGGAGAAGGAGATCTCTGGAAGGTTCTGCACTCCCCTGTCCCTGGCAGCGGGACCAGTCCAGGGGACCCAGAGCGCAAGCGGCGGCAGCCCCAGCCCCGTACCTGTCACATGACAGCGAGCAGCCCAGCAGGGTTCTGACCACCTCCTCGCTGTACTGGTTGCCCAGCACGAGAAGGGTCCTGAACAGCTCCTTCCGGGACAGCGGCTCGCTGATGGAGTCCAGGTTCTTGTAAATACTCCTCACAGCCTCCGACACCTGGAAGGGAAATGAGGAGATGGGGGCCTCGGCTTCCTCGCACTGCTATTGATCTGGGGTGCCAGGGACCTGCTGCACCTGAGAGCCATCTGCCCTCCCAGATCCTCTTCGCCAGCCCCAGACCTAGAGCACAGGACCAGTTCCCGGCCTATCGATTCATAGACTGCAAGGCCACAAGCGGCCATGGTGATCACCTAGACCAGGGGTCTCAAACTCAAATGACCACAAGGGCCACATGAGGACTAGTACACTGGCCCGAGGGCCGCATTACTGACACTTTCTCCCCGCCACCCCTTCCATGAGGCCCCACCCCTGCCCCGCCTCTTCCCACCCCTTCCCTGCCCCCATTCCAACCCCTTCCCCGAAATCCCCACCCCAACTCCGCCCCCTCCCTGCCCCCAGGGGGTGCAGGAGGGGTGTGGGGTGTGGCAGGGGCTCAGGGCAGGGAGTTGGGGTGTGGGGTGCAGGAGGGGTGAGGGGTGCTGCAGGGAGTCAGGGCAGGGGTGAGGGATGCAGGAGGGGGCTCAGGGCAGTGGGTTGGGGTGTGGGGTGCAGGAGGGGTGAGGGGTGTGGCAGGGGGTCAGAGCAGTGGATTGGGGTGCAAGAGGGGTGCAGCAGGGGGCTCAGGGCAGTGGGTTGGGGTGCAGGAGGGGTGCAAGGTGCGTCAGGCGGCTCAGGGAAGGGGGTTGGGGTGCAGGAGGGGTGTGGGGTGCGACAGGGGCTCAGGGCAGGGGGTCGGGGTGCGGCGGGGGCTCAGGGAAGTGGGTTGGGGTGCAGGAGGGGTGTGGCAGGGGGTCGGGGTGCAGGATGCGGCAAGGGGCTCAGGGCAGGGCGTTTGGCTGCAGGAGGAGTTCGGGGGGCGGGCTCTGGCCCAGCGCACACCGGGGGCAGGGCAGACTCCCTGCCCCGCCCCACCCCCGCGCTGCTCCGGGATGTGTGTATTGCTGTTGCTTCAGGTACCGCCCCCAGCATCTCCCATTGGCCGGGAATGGGGAACCGCGGCCAATGGGAGCTTCTGGTGGCGGTGCCTGAAGCAACATCAACACACACAGCAATGTGCCCCCCCCTTCCCCACGTTCCGGCCGCTTCCCGGCACGGCGCGGGGGCAGGGCAGGCAGGCAGGGAGCCTGCCCTGCCCCCGGTGCGCGTTGGGCCGGAGCCGCTCTAGGTAAATGCTGGGGGAGGGCAGGAGCAGGGGCTGCGAGGGGCTCGTGGGCTGCAGATAATTACCTCGCGGGCCGCATGTGGCTCATGGGCCGCGTGTTTGAGATCCCTGACCTAGACTGACCCCCCTCCCCCCCGCATTGCACAAGCCAGAGACCTGTCCCCCAATAACACCTAGAGTCTCCCACGGATGGGCTCCCCCAGCAGGGTGTTCTCACTGCAGCTCTTACCCCCTCCAGCCTTGGGCCGGGGACCCCCAGGATCCCATGCAGTATGTCCCTGGCCACCACCGAATCATGGATGCTGGTGTCTCTCATGCTGTCAATAGCAGTGAGGAGGAAGTCCATGCGCTCGGATCCATTGAAGTACTTCCCAAACATCTGAAACAAACCTGGCAGTGAAACCCCTTTTGCTGCCCAGCGCGGTTCCAGTCAGTGGCCGAGCAGCCAGGACTGGCCCAGCCAGGAGTGCAGGCAAACCCCACTCTGCCGGGACAGGGCTGGGTTACTGCACCTGGGCAGCACAGTACCCAGCCAGCAATCAGGAACTGTCGTGCATGGCAGAGGCCAGCCGGGAAGTGCACGGGGGCACAATACTGCACAGCACGGATACACTCTTTAGTGCTCAGCAGGGGCTGGTGCTGGTGCACAGATGCAATGATGCCTTTTATTGCATTAATCTCTGGGGAAGCTCCCACCATGCCTGACAAGGAGCTGGGATCAGGTTTGGATGAGCCCTAGTGCATCTTGGGATGTGGCATGTAGGGAGGCATATTGGGCTGCATTAGTAGAAGCATTGCCAGCAGATTGAGGGAAGTGATTATTCCCCTCTATTCGGCACTGGTGAGTTCACATCCGGAGTATTGCATCCAGTTTTGGGCCCCCCACAAGAGAAAGAATGTGGACAAATCGGAGAGAGTCCAGCAGAGGGCAACAAAAATGATTAGGGGGCTGGGGCACATGACTTATGAGGAGAGACTGAGGGAACTGGGCTTATTTAGTCTGCAGAAGAGAAGAGTGAGGGGGGATTTGATAGCAGCCTTCAACTACCTGCAGGGGGTGGGGGGTTCCAAAGAGGATGGAGCTAAGCTGTTCTCAGTGGTGGCAGATGAGAGAACAAGGAGCAATGGTCTCAAGTTGCAGTGGGGAAGGTCTAGGTTGGATATTAGGAAAAACGATTTCACTAGGAGGGTGGTGAAGCACTGGAATGGGTTATCTGGGGAGGTGGTGGAATCTCCATCCTTAGAGGTTTTTAAGGCCCGGCTTGACAAAGACCTGGCTGTGATGATTTAGTTGGGGTTGGTCCTGCTTTGAGCAGGGCGTTGGACTAGATGATCTCCTGAGGTCTATGATTCTATGAGGTGGAGTGGGCCATAGGCAGGGCTCTGGCCCAGATGAATGGGCTCAGTCACACGCCTGGGTCTGTCCCTTCCCCCGACTCCTAGGGTGTTAATTTCTGACTCCTGATAACTCTGGGCACAACAATCCCATGAAGCACTGACTGTACTTACGCTTGCGATATCGCTGGTGTTGGTGAACAAGGTGTCCCAGAAGCCGTACAGGGTTTGCTCGTCCTCGAGGAACTGCCGATACTCTGCACTGTTCCCCACCATCATTGTGGCTGACCCAGGGTGGGGAAACAGACAGCAGGCAATATAAATCAGATGTTCGGTTAGCAAACGGGAGTTTTGCAAGAAAGTTTAGAGAGGGTGTGTGAGAGACAAGTACATCTAACAACCATACTGTAAACTCAGGCCAATAACCCCCTCCCCAAAAACAAAACTAAACAAACTAACCCCCCTGGAAGAGTAAAAATAAACCAGGCAGAAGGGCAGCAGCAGCATGGGGCTCTCCAGTTGATTGCACTGAATGCAGCATGTATGATTACCAGCCCTATGGGCAGGTAGCATATGTGGGCATTTGGCCCAAGGAGCTACTGGCCCTCGGAGACCAGGAGGCCAGAGGGGCTGAACTGGTGGAGCCAAGGGAGACAGCGAGGTACATAGAGGAGACTTTTAGGGACACAGTAGAGTGGTCCCACCCCCAGTCTGACAGCCTCTGTGCTGCTGAGGAGGGTGAAAGTTTCGGGGAAGGAGAACATCGAGCTAGAGCAGAGGGAGACGATCCCATAGTTGGGACCCACCTTCCAGATGAAGTCATGATGTCCTCTCAAATTGAGGTAGGAACCCCAGTTACAAAGAAAAGCCAGGGATTCAATCAATAGACATATAAGCAGTTTGGTTTGTGATGACTGGGAGAACCACATGGTAAATTGCCTGCCTGGTGCAAAGGTTGCAGCTCTCACGAGACATCCAGACAGACTTATGTGCCCTGTGGTATGTAACCTAGCGTTTAAATCGGCCTTTGTATGAGATAGCTAATGTGACAGTGAATTTTAAAAAAGTCTCCAGATGTGATCCCTGGTAAGCCTGACTTCAGTACCAGGCAAATTGTTGAAACTATAGGAAAGAACAGAATTATCAGACACGTCGGTGAACAGAATTTGTTGGGGCAGAGTCAACATGGCTTTTGTAAAGGGAAATCATGCTTCACCGATCTACTAGAATTCTTTGAAGGGGTCAACAAGAATGTGGAGAAGGGTGATCCAGTGGATATAGTGTCCTTGGACTCCTTTGACAGGGTCCCTCACCAAAGACTCTTAACCAAAGGAAGCTGTCATAGGATAAGAGGGAAGGTTCTCTCATGGGTCAGTGGTTAAAAGATAGGAAGCAAAGGACAGGAATAAATGGTCAGTTTTCACAGTGGAGAGAGGTAAATAGCAGGGTCCCCCAAGGATCTGTGTTGAGACCAGTGTAGTTCAACATAGTCATAAATGATCCAGAAAAAGGGGTAACCAGTGAGGTGGCAAAATTTGCAGATGATACAAAATGACTCAAGATAGTTAAATCCAAAGCAGACTGCGAAGAGCTACAAAGGGATGTCACAAAACCGGGGGACTGGGCAACAAAATGGCAGATGAAATTCAATGTTGATAAATGCAAAGTAATGCACATTGGAAATCATAATCCCAACTATATATACAAAATTATGGGGTTTAAATTACCACTCAAGAAAGAGATTTTGGAGTTATCGTAAATAGTTCTCTGAAAACATCCACTCAACGTGCAGTGGCAGTTAAAAAAGCAAACAGAATGTTGGGAACCATTAGGAAAGGGATAGATAATAAAACAGAAAAATATCATAATGCCTCTATATAAATCCATGGTGCGCCCACACCTTGAATACTGCGTGCAGTTCTGGTCGCCCCATCTCAAAACAGATATACCAGAACTGTAAAAGGTGCAGAGAAGGGCGACAAAAATGATTAGGGGGATGGAACAGCTTCCATATGAGGAAGGATGAAAAAGACTGGGGGCAAGTCTACACTTCAAACACTGTATCGCCTGTCGGAGAATAACAGAGTTCTCACTCTTTTGGCTGGGTACAGCACACGCCGTAGCTGCACCGGCGCTGTAGCATTTAAGTGAAGATGCTCCTATGCCAACAAGCTCTTAATCCACCTCCCGGAGCGGCGCTAGCTAGGTCAGTGGGAGAGGTGCTCCTGCCGACAGGGGTGTGGATTTTTCACACCCCTGAGCAATGTCGTTATAACAATATAGGTCTGTAGTATAGACCTGGGACCATTTAGTTTAGATAAGAGATGACTAACGGGGGATATGATAGAGGTCTATAAAATCATGACTGGTGTGAAGAAAGTGAATAGGAAAGTGTTATTTACCCCTGCACATAACACGAGAACTAGGGGTCACTTTATGAAATGAATAGGCAGCAAGTTAAAAACAAACAAAAGAAGGTATCTCTGCACACAATGCACAGGCAACCTGTGGAAATTGTTGCCGTGGGATGTTGTGAAGGCTAAAAGTATAATTGGGTTCAAGATAATCAGGGCATGCAAACCCATACTCTGCATGTCCCTAAACCTCTGACTACCAGAAGCTGGGATTAGATGTCAGGGGATGGGTCACTCAAAATTTCCCTGTTCAGTTCATTCCCTCTGAAGCATGAGGCACTGGCCACTATCAGAAGACACAATACTGGGCTAGATGAACCATTGGTCTGAGTCAGTATGTCCATTCTTATGTGAGTTATGAAGAGTAGAATATAGATAGGGGAAGCTAAAGACATCAGGGGAAACTCCATGGCTTGCAGGACTAAGGATAATAAGGAGGTTTTTTTTAAAAAGTGTATTAGGAACAAAAGAAATCTTAGCAGTGGTGTAGGCTCATTACTAGATGGAGACTGTTTAAAAGGTTGCAGAAAAGGCAGAAGTGTACAAGAAATATGTTTTCCATGTTTGGAGACCCCATGTCAGTGTATTTAGGAAGGACAAGGGTCTCCAGGGCTCTTACATTTTAGCTGCAGCATGAAGGAGTAGAGGTGGTAAGATGCCAACATTGACGATCGGCAGATCTCCTGCTCCAGATGGCACAGAGTGACACACCCCACCAGCTGGCCCAGGACTCTGAACTCCTCCGCTCCCTGATGGAGAGAGGGCGCAAAGGGAGTCACTCGCCCCTGCAGGCCTAGTGCAGCGTGTCCCCCTGGCATTGCCCTAGCAATGGGTTAGAACTGGGGGAGGCAGAGCCCAGCGCAGAGAGACTGGGGACAATGAGAGCAGGAGGAGCCGTGGGGCCCATCACCAGGGGCTGAGGAAAGGTCAGCAGGGACGGGGAAATCTGGTCAGCAAAGTCAGCAAACCTTGCTCCCGAGTGGGGACCCGGGTAACGAATGAACTATCGTCCAGTCTCCATCTCAAGGGCAAGCGCCTAATCCCAGCCCCTTCTCCCATCCCCCTCCCTCCATTGACCTCAGGCCCAGGAGCTTGGGGTCACCTTGGACTCCTCTGCTCTGCATCCCGCCTCTCTCACTCCATCCTGGAGCTCCCCAGAGCCCTCCCTTTCTGCTCCATCCCCAGCCTGCCGGCTCTCTCCCGCCGGCTCTCTCCTGCAGCCTTGTCCTCTCGTCTCCCCCTCCTGCCAGACCTTCCCTTGCCCCTCCTGCAGCCCCTGCACTGGCTCCCTGCTCTTCCCCACCTCGCACCAAGCCCCTTGCCCTCCTCTCCAGGGGTCTGCACAGCCTCCCCACACCCACTCCCCAGTGCTCTGGCTCCTTTGGCCCCTCCCATCCCTTTCAGTGTGTCCCCTCCCACCTCCCTCCTTCTGTTCTGCTGCCCCAGCCTCTGGGGGCACATCATCCAAGCGCCCCTCTCCAGCTGCCGGAGGGGAGGCCCTGACACAGGGGGGATGGAGCAGCTGGAGCAGCTCAATGGCCCTGAGCACCCAGAGCAGGGGGCGTTCATCTGGCAGCCTGGCAGGAGCTGATGCCAAAGCATCCCGCGGGCGACTGACAAAGTGGGTGAACAGACACCTGGGTTCAGAGGCGGCTCTCAGGGCCATCCTGTGTAAATGCACTGACCCTGTGGAGCAGACTTTGGTGCTAGGGGAACCATGCTAGCGGGGAGAGTCCTTGGAGACAGAATTATGGGGCTCGACCCAAAGCCCACTGGAGTCAGAGGACAGACCCATCGACATCAGTACTCGGTAGATTGGACTCCTACCGAGGATCTTGCTGAGTCACTATTCTAGGCCCGGGTTTTCCCGGCCAGGGTGCGCTGCACCGCGAGGCTGCTCAGTGCAGTTAGGAGGCGGCTAGGGTCACAGGCTGCTCACCTTGAATTTGGGTTTTTCAGCCATGAATTCTGTCAGGCAGGTGATCCTTTCCACTGCCCTCAGCCGCTCATGCACCTCCTTGGATGTGGTCCAGGGGAGCAGGACCTGAGAGAAACAAATTGGGACAAATTGCTGAGGAGAAGTACCAAAAAATAGCACAAGCACATAGGGAGAAAATCAGAAAGCTTAAGGCAAAAATGAGTTCTAACTGGCAAGGGACATAAAAGACAAGCAGAAGCAGCTCTATAAATGCATTCTGAGCAAGAGAAAGACAAAGGAAAGTGAGGGGCCACTACTCAGCAGGGAAGGAGAGCAAATAATGGATGACACAGACAAAGCCAAGGTGTTTGATGCCGTTTTTGCTTCAGTTTTCACTAAAAAGGTTAATGGCGACTAGATGCTTAACACAATATTAACAACAAGGGGGAAGGAATACAGGCCAGACTCAGGAGAGAACAGGTAAAAGACAATTTAGGTCAGTTAGATGAATTCAAGCTGGCAGAGCCACATGATATTCACCCTAGATGGAGCTAGGCAAAGCAATCTCTGAACCGTTAGGAGGGCTGAGGTCCCAGAGGACTGGAGAAGGGCAGACACAGAACCTATCTTCAGAAAGGGGAACGAGGAGGCCCCAAGGAATTATAGACCTGTCAGCCTAACTTTGGTACCCAGAAAGATACTGAACAACTTATTAAACAGTTTGTAAGAACCTAGAGGAGATAATAGGGTGATAAGGAAGAGCACCATGGATTTGTCCAGAACAAACCATGCCAAACAAATCTAATTTCCTTCTTTGACAGGGTTACTTGCCTAGTGGATGGAAGGAGGCAGTATATGATGATGTATATGAAGTTTAGTAAGGCTTTTGACACAGTTCCACAAGACATTCTCATAAGCCAACTAAGCCAGTATGATCCAGATGAGATTACTATAAAGTGGGCGCACAACTGATGGAAAGACCATACTCAAAAAGGAGTTATCACTGACTCGCTGGCAAAGTGGGAGGGTGTCTCAAGTGGGGTCCCCCAGGGTGTGCCTGGGTCCAGTACTAGTCAATATTTTCATTAAGAACTTGGTTAATGGAGAGGAGAGTATGCTTGTAAAGTTTGTGGATGACACCAAGGGTTGGGAAGGGTTGCAAGCACTTTGGAGGACAGATTAGAATTCAAAATGAGCTTGCTAAATTGGAGAGTTGGTCTCAAGTCAACAAGATGAAATTCAGTCAAAACAAATGTGACGTAACGCACTTAGAAAGGAAAAATCAAATGCATAAAAACAAAGTGGGGGATAACCGGCTAGGTGGCAGTACTGCAGAAAAGGATCTGGGGGTTATCATGGGTCTCACACTGAATATGAATCAACAGTGTGATGCTGTTGTGAAAAAGGGAAATGTCATTCTGAGGTGTATTAGCTTGTAGCACTGTGTCCAGTTCTGGGCACCACTCTTTAAGAAAGATGTGAACAAACTGGGGCCAGTCCAGAGGACAGCGACAAAAGTGATCAGCGGTTTAGAAAACCTGACCTGTGAAGAAAGGTTGAACAAACTGGGCATGTTTCGTCTTGAGAAGACGGAGGGGGCACCTGGTAACAGTCTTCAAATACGTTAAGGGCTGTTATACAGAGGATGGTGACGAATTGTTCTCCATGTCCCCTGAAGGTAGGACAAGAAGTAATGGGCTTAATCTGCAGCAAGGGAGATTTACGTTAAATATTAGGAAAAAGTCTAAGGGTGGCTAAGCACTGGAACAGGTGACCTAGGGAAGTGGTGGACTCCCCATCACGGAGGTTTTAAAAAACAGGCTGGACAAACACTCATCAGGGACGGTCTAGGAATGCTTGGCCCTGCCTCAGTGCAGGGGGTGGAGTAGATGACCTCTTGAGATCCCTTCCAGCCCTGCACTTCTCTGTTCCCTCTTCCCAGGCTCTGGAATCGAGGAGACCGAATCTCTGTCAAGGACATTTCCCTCTTTTTATCAGAGGGGTAGCCGTGTTAGTCTGAATCTGTAAAAAGCAACAGAGGGTCCTGTGGCACCTTTAAGACTAACAGAAGTATTGGGAGCATAAGCTTTCGTGGGTAAGAACCTCACTTCTTCAGATGCAAGTGAGGTTCTTACCCACGAAAGCTTATGCTCCCAATACTTCTGTTAGTCTTAAAGGTGCCACAGGACCCTCTGTTGCTTCCCTCTTTTTGGAGCACAAACCACCCACAGAATCTACTTCCTGTGGCCCCAGAACTAGAACGTTGGGGGAATCTAGCTCTGGGCTCTGGCCAGGTTGGTGGGGCCCATGGTGAACACAAATGAATGCCAGGGTCAGATGGGGGCTCAGTGGAGAACACGGCAGATCCTGCACTCCTCCACCCCAACCCCGTGCAGACGTTTTTCAGATATAGCGGGGGCACTTGGCCCTCCAGCCCAAGAACCTTTGTATAGAACGTACTTTGAGGAGCCAAAGGCACTGGGAGGGGGGGAGGGGGGGAGGGGGGAGTGTCCCATGCTTGGGATTAAATGGAGCCTTGGTCCCTGAGCCCCACCCCAGCTACAGGACTAGTCCCCTTCCCGCCCCCACGCCTCCAGACCTCCAAGATGTTCTCCACCACCAGAAGGTTGGGCTCCTGATCCTCGCACACCAAGGCCTTCACCATCTCGTCCATGGCTCTCAGAGTCTGTGTGCAGAGCAGAGGAGACACCAGAGCAAGTGGCGTTACCCAGCCAGGAGATGAACCAATGCCCTGGCGTGTGACACCCCCCAGGCCACAGCAGCCCCTGGTATTCCAGCTCACCCACTCACTTGTACCCACAGGGGACCTACTGCAAACTCCTCCTGGCAACAGGACGCCACCTGCCTTTGCTGTCCCCAGAAAGGCCACTGCATGCAGTCTAACCCACTGGAAGAGTCAGAAAGGACTGCACATTTGGGGGGGAGTTTTCCAGCCAAGCTTCGGTTCCCCCGGCCTGTGTGCATCTGAAGCAGCCGATCGCAGGCCTGTGCCCCCAGCCAGGCACTGGGGATGAATGTGCTTGTGAAGGGAGTGTCTGTTCCCCACTAATTGTCGGTGCATGTGAAGGATAAATGCCTACTACTGCTACCCTATGAGGGAGTTACTCCTTTATCTGCAGCGGTGGGGCCTGTGCTTTGGTGCTGCAGGTCCTGAGCTGAAGTCCTGCCAAGGAGCTGTGATTATTACACTCATGTGCCAGTGCCAGGTTACCCAGGGGACAGGTACACGAGCGACTGGCAGGATTCCCACTCGGTTTGGGGCGGCTCCGCGTGGCCGGTTTGGGGCTTACCTTGGTGTAGAGAGCAGCCTCCACGCCCTGCATGGTCTCTGCTGGAGGCAGGGAGAAGACACTGGAGAAGCAGGTAGCCAGCAGGCTGGATTGTTCCAGGCCCCGCAGCGGTGGCTTCACTTTGCTAAGAGAAGAGACACGTGCGGATTGGAGGGCTGAGGCGGGACTGATGCGCTAATGTTGGCGTCAGGCTCCCAGGACATGGAAACACCTGGGGGGGCTCCGGATGGGAGGTGGCGGGTGAGAACAGGTCAGGGGGCGGTGGAGGGAGCTGGTGCTGCCTTCTCTCATACCAACAGGCAGGGACTTAGTGTAGCCTGCAGCTGTCTGCTGTGACCCCACCAGGACTCACCAGCTGGGGCAGAGATCGCTGCGCTTCGCCGAGAAACGACATCCCGCAAACGGCACGGACGGGAGACTAGAGCCTGCTGGCACCAAAGTGCCTCTGAAACAAGTGGCCACAGTGCAAAGGAGTCTGCCAGTCCTGTCCCGCTGGGGGCAAAGAGACCCTCCCACCAGAGCCGTCTGCACTGTGGCTGCACAGTCCAAGCCAGCAGAGAGATGCTGCATCAGCCCGCAGCAGGGCAGAATCCAGGCAGGGATCCAAGCCCTGACCCTTGACCAGAGCTCTCAGCCTGCTGGACAGGGCACCCAGCTGTGTGCAGGGGGGCAGGAAGGTGGGGACAGCCCAGACAGCATTAACCCCTTCACCCCCACTGCCAGAGCATGGCCCCAGCACATGCAATGAGGTGCCAGGTGACTACTTGCCCCCTGCAGGACAGAGCCGCGCCCCTCGTGGCAGGCGGCAGCCAGTGAGGAACAGCTACGCCCACTGCTGACGCAAATCACCCCCCTCCGCCCCAGCAGAGACAGGATCGTGGCCAATGCCGTCGCCTGCCCCGCTGTCAGGAAGCCAGTGCCCAGTGGGGAGAGCCGCTCCAGCGCCTGCCCCGCTTCCCCCTCCCATTCCTGGGGAACCTATTGAGCCAACAGCGAGAGCCCAGCTCCAGCCCGCAGCATCTGCCACCTCCAGACGCCTGATGGGCAGGCTTCTGGGAAGCTCAGAGCAGGGCACCAGTGGCACTGAGAGAGAGCCCCCCATGGCACAGGCAGTGCCACGTGCCAGGGCTCAGCCTGCCCAACTTCTCAGCCACAGGGGGTCACTGAGCTGCCGGTGTGACGCAGCTGGCACAGCTGGCAGTGACTTCGGTTGCTCCGCTCCAGCAGCACCCAACTGCCCCTCTCCCCCCAGAGCCATCGCCTGCGGGGTCCCAGAGGGGACCAGTCCTAACCCCCTCACTCCCTCCCCCACATCTTCATAAGGCCACGTGGAGAGGTCGCCAGGCACCGAAGAATCCTCCACCATCTACCCACTGGTGCCAGCCCACATGCACCAGCACCATCACCTGGTGCCACGTGCCCGGCGGAATCAGAAGATGGGGGAGGAGCAGAGGGGGGAATGCCCTGGAGAACTGGCCATGCCAAGAGGCTGGCGTGTCTGGCTGCACACAGCACTGGCTGGGGCTCGGCCGGGCAGGCTGGGTACCTCAGCTCCATGATGGCGAGCATCGCTTGCTGACGCACCATGTTGGTCAGGGAGTCGATGGACTCGTGATGAATCAGCTCCTGGGGAGACAATGTGGGGAAATGCCAGCCGGGCTCCAAGCTCCTGCAAGGCTCCGACTGGGGAGCAAAGCGCAGGGCCTGCAACATGTGGGCTCGGCAGCCAGGTCGTCCTACTGCGGACTTGATGGTGTGCAGGGCTCCAGCCGGGGAGCGCAGTGCAGGGCCTGTGGTCAGTGCCCCAGTGTCACGCGCCAGTGCACTGAAAGGCTCCATCAGCATTAGCACCCAGGGACACCACCTGAGATCAGGCCCCCTTGTGCCCAGTGCTGCACACACACAGTGAGAGCCAGTCCCTGCCCCAGAGAACTCACGAGCTAACTAGACGAGACAAGGCATGGGAGGGAAACTGAGGCACAGAGGGGGAAGTGACTTGCCCAAGGTCTTACTGCAGAACTGGGAGTAGAACCCGGGTGTGCTGAGCCCCAGCCCACTGGACCACCCACCAGCCCACGCTGTCTCACGTTCAGGGAAGGGAGGTGAGCTCTGGAAAGCTTTCTGCAGTGCTGGAGAGCAAAGACTTGCCAAATCTACGGAGCAGATTTGTTGCTAGTTCCCTAGTGGGCACTGACTGCGGAGTGTTGGGGCTCTGGGCAGGGAGACTGGCGTATACAGAGCGACCCGGTGACTTGGGAAGCTGGGTGCAAGGGAACACTCTACATTTCCATACAGTTATATGTTTAGGAACAAAGAATGCAGGCCACACTCACAGCATGGGGGGCTCTAACCTGGGAAGCGGTGACTCTGGAAAAGACTTGGCAGTCAGGGTAATCAGCTGCCCATGAGCGCCCAGTGCGACGCTGGGGCCAAAAGGGCTAATGCCATCCTGGGATGTAGAAACAGGGCAAATTCCAGTTGTTAGAGAGGTTATTTTCCCTCTGTATTTGGCACTAGTGCGACCGCTGCTGGGATCCTGTGTCCAGGTCCGGTGCCCACAATTCAAGGAGAATGTTGATAAATTGGAGAGGGGTCAGAGAAGAGCCACAAGAGTGATTGGAGGATTGGGAAACATGTCTGATAGTGAGAGACTCAAGGAGCTCAATTAGTTCAGCTGAACGAAGAGAAGGTTACAGGGTGACTTGATGACAGTCTGTAAGTACCTACTCGGGGAGCAAATATTTGATAATGGGCTCTTCAGTCTAACAGACAAACGTCTAACACGATCCAATGATTGGCAGCTCAAGTTAGACAAATCTGCAGAGATCTCCAGGCCAATCACTAAACCCGCCAGGTAACACAGCCCCAGTGTGTGTTTTACTCACCTTTATCTTCTCCACTAGCAGGGTTTTGCTGGTCACATTATCCATGTTTTTTTCTGGGCTCCTAGCCCAGATGGCTCTGCTCAGGATGATGATGTCCTTCAAAAATTTCATTTTCTGGGCCTCGTCCTATGCCCCGCAGAGATTAGACACAAACAGGAAGGTTAGCGTGGAAAGGAGCTGCCAGTGGGAGAGATGTTAGAAAGCTTCCCCCCAGTGCTGCTCAGGCTTTGATATGCCGAATGGCAGAAGGCCATTCATCTGGTAACAGGAGTGACTATTTGGGGAGGGCAGGGCAACTCTTTATGAAACCGGACCAGAGAGGGAGCAGATCTCACGGGATAGGTGTCCAAAGAGGAACTGCAACATGGGGGCTAAGCAGCCAGACAGTGTTACTGGGGGCTTGACAGAGTGGGAGGAACAGCTGGGTGGGACACCCTGACACCCCAATATTCGCCACTGTCATATCATTAGGATATGTTTTGTACAAAGTACGTATTGTAAGGTATCATTCTAAAAGTCTTTATCTGCTAGACATTAATGTCTCATTGGATTGTATGTGCTATCGTTGTATGTGAAGTTATGAAGTTCAGCTATGTCTGTGTTCCTGAAACACGTTGTGAGGTTCAAAACAGCCTTTCAGGTACAACAGTAAAAACGCCAAACAATGGCTTAGTGAGGAAATGCACATAAGCAGCAGGGTTACCCCAGGAACTGTACTCTATAGAAACCTCTCCAAGAGAACGCTACACAGTGGGAACTGTTGGACCCAGGTCACAGCAAAAGAGTTTTCCAGCGGGTGGGAAGAGGAGATAAAAGGTGAACAATGACATTGGGGTGGACCTCATGCTCCCTGCAATAAGACACCTGGAAACACCTGAGGGACAAAGATTGAACTATGAGAAGTGATGGTTCTGGAGAGAGATTCCAAGCCTGTGTAAGAAAACCTGGGAAATCCAAGCTGCAAAGCCAAGGCAGCTTGTGCCTTAAGAATCTGCCCACCTGTTTATCACTCAGGGTGAGAATTTGCTAATGTAGAGCCTATCTATCCAGTGTGGAAAGCTTAGTTTGCGTGTTGTGTTTATTTACTAGTGCAATCTGCTTTGTACCGTTTGCTATCTCTTATAACCACTTACAATCTACCTCTTGTAGTTAATAATCTTATTTCTTGTTTATACCATAACCCAGTTTGTGCAATTAGTAACTGGGGGGGAGGGGCAAAGAGTTGTGCATACCTCTCTCCACATCGAGGGAGGGGGCGAATTTCATAAAACCTTTGGGTCTGTACTCCAAAGGAGGTGGGCACCAGAGTACTGGGACAAGTCCCTTCAGCTGAGTCTTCCCAGAGCTGATCTCAGTGTCTGTGTCTTTCTGCAGCTGGGCGTGGCCCTGCCTGAGTGCATGGCTGGAAGAGGCTTGTGAGCCTAGCCCAGCAAGACAAGGTAAAGGGGGCCCAGGCTGGCAGAACAGGTGGGCTCGGTGGTATCCCGGTACATCAGGTGGCACCTCAAAGGGGGGCAACCCGTCACACTAGGGACGGGCCAAATCCAGTGCGCACAAGTCCACAAGGGGCTGGAAATTGAAGCTAGACAAATTCAGACTGGAAATGTACGTTTTTAACAGAGAAAGTAATAGACCATTGGAACAACTGAGCAAGGGGCATGGTGGGTGACCTTTTGTAACTCAAGACGAGACTTTTTAAGATGCTTTAGTTTAAACAGGAATTATTTGGGGGCAGGTCTCTGGCCTGTGTTATACAGGAGGTCACAGTGGTTCCGTCTGGCCTTAGAATCCATGCATCATCTGGAGAAGGGCAGATGTGCATGTGGACAGGGCACTAGCTGACAGGTCAGAGGAGGGCTCTTGGTACCTGTTCATTGTCCTTCAGAAAGGCATCTATGCACTCCAGGGCCTCTTTCTCATTCAAGTATAGCCCCTTAAAGCAGGAGGATGGTGAATCTGATCAAAGACAGAGCAGTGGTAATACCTGGGTCTGCCAAGCTGCAGTCTGGGTGACAGAGATCTTAGAGAAAACCCTTGCCCACACTCCCGCCCCAGCAGGGGAGCAGCCCCGATGCACGGCAGGGTCTGGCACAGCGATCCCTGGCTTCCCCACCTCTTTGCTGCCCAGCCCAGCAAAGACCCAGTCGGAGCCCTGGTTCCCAGCGGCCACCCCACTTCCCCACCCAGCATGCAGGCTCAGTCTGGGGATTTGGGGAGCGCCACACCTGGAAGGAGGGATGATGTCAGGCCATGAGGGGTGTCCCCACTCTCTGGGCCATTGCTGGAGGGGGCAGAGGGACTGGGAGTGAATCGGTCTGGTCCTTGCGGCAGGAGAGGGAACAGCTGCCCAGTCTGCATAGAATATGGGGACCCAGAGCCTGCCCGTTCTGCTTGTTCTGACTGCCTCTCCTGCCACCAACAGCCAGCCAGAGCCACTGGGTGTAACCTGGGCAGGCACTGGGCTCCCATCGTCAACACTCTCCCCAAATGCCCTGTGCTGCGACATGCGACAAAGGAGCCAGCCAGCAGATGGGGCTGCAACATCAGGGAGCATCTTATGCTCTGGCCGGCGCCCTGCAATCCTAGGCTTTAACAACCCACCGTGCACCAAGCATCCCCTTCGACTGGTGGAAAACATCCTCCAACCCTGCAGCGTGACAGATCGGGGTGGGCGATTCAGTCAGTCTCCACCTGATGCTTCTGCCGCTATGCCCCGATCAGCTGTAGTGGCTGCAGCTGCTGCCAGCAGGAGGGGCCATTCCCCCCTGCCTGGGTTTTCCTGTCTGTCTCTCCATCTCGTGGCAACCCAGAGCAGTACAAGGTCTATGGAGTCTTCTCCCCCCAGTGACACCCTAGTCTTGCCACCCAACCCCCACAGGGGCCAAGCCCCACCCCAATGCAGGGCCATGGCCCCAGCCATTTTTGCAGCCCCCTCCGCCCACCCAGAAGGCGCCCACTCACCGGCACGGAAGGGCTGAGGCACACACAGCTCCTGCTGCTGCCATGGCCTCTTCCGCCGACTCTTCCCTGGGGGAGGTTTTGTCTCCTCCCAGGCGTGCCTGGGCTCTGGGGGGGCCCTCCTCAGCCATCCTACAAGAAGCCAGGACAAGGCATTGCTTGTGAGTGACGAGAGGCGATTGCCCCGTTCAGCATCAGGGCCAGCCCAGTTATTTCTGTCCCACCAGCACCTACAGATGCCAGCTGAGCTCAGGGCCCTGTTGCACCAGGTGCTGCAGACAATCGCTGGGCTGTAGGGCTCAGACTCTAACTAGCCAAGGCAGCCAGCAGGGAAACAAGGGAAGGGATGTGCTCAAAGTCACCCAGGATTAGAACCCAGGTCTCCGAACTCCAAGGCCAGCAGCCCATCCCACAGGCCAAACGGCCTCCTCTGGGTCACTCCCACCTCTCCTTCTCCTGGTTCACAAGCTGCACAGCAGACAGGCTGGATCCAACCACTCAGGATTCTTCCTGCCCAATGAAATGACCCTGATCCCTTCCCCCAGGAATATTGGGGCCGTGGCAGTTCGCAGGTGGGCAAGGCCAGCGGGGTGGGGGAGCTGGGGCGGGCTCGTGAGCAGCAGGAGTTGCTCAGACACACCCGTGAAGGGGCAGGAGCAGAAGGCAGGAGAGCGGCAGGGAGGCTGGTACCTTCTCATCTAACCTCGGTGTGGTTGGCGATGCAATGGAAAAGCAGAGGTGGGCAATAGAAGATTCTCCTACCTGGAGTCAGGAGTGGGCAGAAGCCAGCGTGTATATGGGCCACCCACTTTCCGCTATCAGTGGCGGAGCTGAAACGGCCGGATCAGCTTTCCCAGCGGCACGTGCCAGCTCTCGCTCTGCCAGAGCCAAGCCTGGCAGTGAGGGGATGAGGCTGTGCCAGCCAGCAGGGGGCGTGTCACAATGGGCAGGCGAGTCACAAGCCAGCCAGTGTGTGACTGCCCAGCCATGGGATGCCCCAGCCCAGACTAGTTCTGGCCTCGCCGGGGCTTTAGAGCCTCTCCTTCCCCACTGGGGTCATGGGAGGGACCTTCCGCTCCCCACAGTCACAGACGTTAGGCCGGAAGGGACCGCTGGGCTCATCTAGTCCCACCTCCTGCAGACCCCAGGCCAGAGCCCCTCACGGCGTCCATACAGCTGGAGCCAGGGGGGGGGGTCTCCGGATCCCCGAGTGGGAAAATCAGTTCCATCCCGGTTCCTCCTCCTTGTGACAGCGCAGAACAGGGGTTCCCGAACTCTCCCTGTGACGTTGTGCAGTCTATATGGTTTTATAAAAATATAAGTGAATGTAATGTAATTGGGATATGCTTCATGCAAAAGGTCTCTTGTAAGGTATCATTACAAAGCTCATAATCTACTGAGTGTGATCATCCTATTTGTAGAAATGTACCACTCTTGTATCTAAAACTAGAAATATAAAACATAACTCTGAGGGCCTATTGTAATTATGTAAAGTGTGGGCCATTAATGATGGTTTGGAATCTTGATGACTCCCATTAACAAGGACCATTGTCTGCAGATGACTGTGTTTACCTGTGAGTCTTCCTGTATGTGTGTGTGCTGGCAAGTGAGTAATGAAGTCTTGCAGTGACATGTGATCATGTCACCTGAACTGGAATCCATCTTTAACCTGGTGCTTTTCCAGTGAGGGGGGGTGAAAACCCAGAGGGACAAAGAGTTCCCGCCTTATGCAAAAAATATATAAAGGGGTGGAAGAGAACAGAGAGAGAGAGGAGCCATCATGGAGAATCCCCTAGCTAACACCTAAGCTGGAACAAGAGCTGTACCAGGGGAAAGAATTGTGCCCAGGCCTGGAAGGTGTCCAGTCTGAGAAAAACTTACTGAAGCATCTCTGAGGGTGAGATTATCTGTATTTAGTTTGATTAGGCATAGATTTGCGCATTTTATTTTATTTTGCTTGTGACTTACTTTGTTCTGTCTGTTACTACTTTGAACCA
The DNA here is from genome assembly GCF_002925995.2 of Terrapene triunguis. Taxonomy (NCBI): domain Eukaryota; kingdom Metazoa; phylum Chordata; order Testudines; family Emydidae; genus Terrapene; species Terrapene triunguis. The sequence continues at coordinate 19,886 of NW_020697214.1, forward strand.
CTTAAATCTTACTGTCTGTATTTAATAAAATCACTTTTTATTTAGTAGTTTACTCAGAGTATGTATTAATACCTGGGGGAGCAAACAACTGTGCATGTCTCTCTATCTGTGTTATAGAGGGCGAACAATTTATGAGTTTGCCCTGCATAAGCTTTATGCAGGGTAAAACGGATTTATTTGGGTTTAGACCCCATTGGGAGTTGGGCATCTGAGTGCTAAAGACAAGCACACTCCTGTGAGCTGTTTTTGGGTAAACTTGTAGCTTTGGGACAAGTGATTCAGACCCTTGGTCTGCGTTGGAGTCAGACAGGAGTGTCTGACTCAGCAAGACAGGGTGCTGGAGTCCTGAGCTGGCAGGGAAAACAGAAGCAGGGGTAGTCTTGGCACATCGGGTGGCAGCTCCCAAGGGGACTTCTGTGATCCAACCCGTCACACTCCCCTCCCCCAGC
>NW_020697215.1:0-7633 GCF_002925995.2 Terrapene triunguis
GGGGGCGGGGCAATGGTAGCTGTGAGGCTGTGGCAGCACTTCACTCCCATCCTGGGCGAGGCCAGCCCTGCTCTCTCCCATTGCTGTCGCCCACCCCCCGGCACTCAGGCTTGGCACAGCAGCTGCTCTGCCATGACAGAGGGGCAGGCGAGCCACATATGAGCCAATGGCTGTGACTCGGTGCAAGGGGTGGCAGCGCCACTTAGGTTCGTTTCCCCCGGTTGCCGGGGACCCCCCAAGATGGGGACCCTGGACTCGATCAGCTGCAGCACCAAAGCCTATGGGACTAAGGACCCAGCAGGCCTGCCTGTTGCTCCTGGAGGGGCAGGAACAATCTCTACCCACGAATCGGCATGACCCCCTGCTCCGAGAGCCCCATCCACCTGGGCCTTAGTCATCTGAAACACCCCCTCACAAGCCTCCGCAGCCAGCCCATCTCCGCTCTCCTAGCAGGGCGAGCTTTGCGCTGGCATCAGGGGAAGGGCGTCCAGAGCAAGGGAGTCCCCAGCAGAGAGCTGGGCCTGTGCACGGCTCTGAGAGCAGGGTGACTCCCCCCTTTCCAGTGACGTCAGCGGGGAAACTCCCAACTGACGCCAGACCCTGACCCCCACCCTAAATCCCGGCCTGGCGCTCCGTCGCCAAGGGCTTGGATTCTGGTGCGCCCAGCCGAGCGCACAGGGCCCAGGAAGGTAAATACTCCTCTCTGAGGTGCTGCTGGGTCCCATCCCCTCACCACCAGGGCTGCGAGTGGGATCTCAGTCCCTGTAGCTGTCGAGGACACCCCCCCACATATGTGTCGTTCATTGCGCTCCAGCTGGCCCTGGCGAGGGCACTAGGGAGTTGAGTTGCTGCCCCTCAAGTCCAGGTCTCCCCACTGAAAGATGCATTGGTTCTCACCTCTCTTCCCTTTAGGTCTGGAAGCTGCCCCCTCCCGCACTGTCCCCAGGCAGGACGTTCCAGGTGGGGGAAGCTGCTATTAGATGGTTATTTTATGATTGCACTGCCCCCCATGAGCAACTGGGGGAGCGCAGGGCCGTGGGTGGGGAACCATCATTATCCCTCCGCTGTACCGTTCACAGCGGTGAACCAGGCCCCTCTCCCGGAGGGTATCGCAGTGCAGAAGTGTGCTAGGGAGAAGCTGAGCAATCGGGGGGTGAGGGGTGATCACAAACAGATCCGGTGCCCCTCCTGCAATAGGCTTGGCAGAATCGTCTCCTTCAGCGGCTCTGGCCTCTGTTCAGCATTCAGTAGCAGTTGCCAGGATCCGGGGTCCACTCGCATCCCAAACCGGTGGGTTGATCCCCCCCTCACAGTCTCTTGCCACCCTGCCCAGTAGCACCTGCTTTGGCTAAGAGGCTGGAAAAGCAGTGAACTGGCTCTAGGGTCTCTGGGCGTGGAGATGGGCACGTGCTGGAGCCAGGGCTTCCGGGAACGGGAAGGGGAGAATGGGGACAAATCCAGACAAACGTCTGAGCCATCGGGCACTGATTTGTGCCTGGGAACCTTGAGGGGTTTGGCCAGTGGTGCAGTGGGGGCGGGGGGAGCAGGAGCTTGGTGAGAGCTCAGCCCCATGGGCTCTCCTACCTGGAGTCTGGTCATTCGCAAACTCCTTCGTACGCGAGGCGAGCGAGTAGATGGGCGCGGAGCGATAGGCCCATTTCCCTGCCTTCTCTGGAGAATATCGACCTGAAACAAAGAGGGAGGATAATATTGGAGCATAGACAGGAGGGGCACGCTCCATACCCCACTGATTGGCACACCGTGGACTGAAGCAGCTGGGAGCTCACAGATAGCCAGCGCTCCAGTCCTATGCCCTACAGCACCCCCTGCTGGCACAGGCTGAGGCCGGAGTAGCTGGGAGCTCCCCCCACAGCCAGCACTCCTGCCCTGCTCCCCACAGTGCCCCCTGCTGGGAAAGGCCAGGGCTGGAGCAGCTGGGAGCTGCCACACAGCTAGTTCTCTTGTGCTGCTCCCTACAGCACCTCCTTCTGGGAGAGGGTGGGACTAGAGTAACTAAGAGCTCCCCCCCATCTAGTGCTCCTGCCGGGCTCCCTGCGCAGTACATGCAAGTCTGCAAATATCAGAAGGGTGTGAAGCCCAGGAAAGAGAGGGATTAGCAAGGAGGATACACAAAGGGGGAGGGGAATTAGGAGGAATGGGATAGAATGAACAAGAAGGGAATTTAGGCTGACTCTCAGGATCAGTCCTTGGCAGTGATATCTATGGGGCTGGGGAATCATATCTCGAGGGTAACATAAGAACATAATGGCCATAGGATCAGTCCAATGGTCCATCAAGCCCAGTGTCCTGTCTTCTGACAGCGGCTGGTGCCAAACTCTTCAGAGGAAATGAACTGAACTGGGCAATTTATCAAGTGATCCATCCCGCATCATCCAGTCCCAGCTTCTGGCAGTCAGAGGCTTAGGGACACCCAGAACGTGGAGTTACATCCCTGACCATCTTGGCTAAAAGCCACTGATGGCCCTATCCTCCAGGAACTTATCTAGTTCTTTTTTGAACCCAGTTATACTTTTGGCCTTCACAACATCCCCTGGCAACGAGTTCCACAGGTTGATAATGAAAATGAACATGCATCGGTCTGCTCTGCTTTGGATCATTATCAAGCAGAACCCGTCATCAGCATGGAAGCACGTCCTCTAGAATGGCGGTTGAAGCCTGAAGAAACATATGAATCTTTAGCGCATCTGGCACATAATATCTTGCGACGCCGGCTACAACAGTGCCATGAGAATACCTGTTCTCACTTTCAGGTGACATTGTAAATAAGAAGCGGGCAAACTTGTTTGTCTGAGTGATTGGCTGAAGTAGGACCGAGTGGACTTGTAAGCTCTAAAGTTTTACATTGTTTTATTTTTGAATGCTGTTATTTTTTGTACATAATTCTACATTTGTAAATTCAACTTTCATGATAAAGAGATTGCACTACAGTACTTGTATGAGGTAAATTGAAAAATACTATTTCTTTTGTTTTTTAGAGTACAAATATTTGTAATCAAAAATAAATATAAAGTGAGCACTGTACACTTTGTATTCTGTGTGTAATTGAAATCAATATATTTGAAAATGTAGAAAACATCCAAAAATATTTAAATCAGTGGTATTATATTATTGTTTAACAGTGCGATTAATCACATGATTAATCGCGATTAATTTTTTAATTGCACGATTAATGATGATTAATTTTTTAATCACGCGATTAACTGCGATTAATTTTTTAATCGCTTGACAGCCCTAATCTTTTTCTTTTTAGACGCTATGACCAAAACTGCACACAGTATTCAAGGTGTGAGTGTACTATGGATTTATATAGTGGCACTATGATATTTTCTGTCTTTTCTGTCCCTTTCCTAATGGTTCCTTATATTGTTAGCTTTTCTGACTGCCACTGCATATTGAACAGATGTTTTCAGAGAACTATCCACAATGACTCCAAGATCTCTCTCTTGAGTGGTAACAGCTAATTTAGACCTCATCATTTTGCAAGTATAGTTGGAATCATGTTTTCCAATGTGCATTACTTTGCATTTATCAACATGGAATTTCATTTGCCATTTTGTTGCACAGTTTTGTGAGATCCTTTTGTAACTCTGTCATCAGCTTTGGACTTAACTATCTTGAGTAATTTTGTATCATCTGCAAACTTTCCCACCACACTGTTTACCCCTTTTCCAAATCATCTATGAATATGCTGAACAGCACAGATCCCAGTACAGATCCTTGGGAGACCTCACTACTTACCTCTCTCCACCATGAAAACTGACCATTTATCCCTACCCTTTGTTTCCTATCTTTTAACCAGTTACTGATCCATGAGAGAACCTCCCCTTTTATCTGTCTTACTTTGCTTAAGAGCCTTTGGTGTGGGACCTTTTCAAAGGCTTTCTGAAAGTGCAAGTACACTATAGCCACTGGATTACCCCTATCCATATGTTTGTAGGCCCCCTCAGATAACTCTAAAAGATCGGAGAGGCATGATTTCCCTTTACCAAAGCTGTGTTGGCTCTTCCCCATCAAATCATGTTCATCTCTATGTCTGATCATTCTGTTCTTTACCACAGTTTCAACCAATCTGGCTGCACTTGAAGTCAGGTTTACCAGCCTGTAGTTGCCAGGATTGCCTATGGAGCCTTTTTTAAAAAAAATCGGCTTTACAGGGAGCTCCAGGGCCACCCGGGGGGGGGGAGTGGGGCAATATGCCCCAGGCCCTGGGCCCCGCAGGGGCCTCCATGACAGTTTTCAGGGCCCCCTACAAGAGTTTTTGGCGGGTCTTCGGCGGCAGGTCCTTCAGTGCCACCGAACACACCCGGAGCGAAGACCCGGAGCGTCTTCTGCTCTGGGTCTTCAGCGGCAATTCGCCAGCGAGGGCTTCTTCCGCTCTGGGTCTTCGGCGGCAGTTCGGCAGCGGGTCCTTCACTCGCTCCGGGTCTTCGGCGGCAGTTCGGTGGCGAGGGTTCCTTCCGCTCTGGGTCTTCGGCGGCAGTTCAGCGGCGGGTCCTTCACTCACTCCGGGACCCGCCGCCGAAGTGCCCCGAAGACCCGGAGCAGAAGGACCCCCGCCGCCGAAGACCTCAGGCCCCCAGAATCCTCTGGGCGGCCCTGGGGAGCTCTATCACTCGGGACAAACACACCTGGATTGTACAGAGCCCTGGAGCATGGACTGGAAGCAACAACCCTGTGCTGATATTTTCCATCACAGACATCAAATCACACACACACACACACACACACACACACAAATCGAGCCACACCCACATAGCTTGGCTATATACAGCATGTGAGAAGGGGACAGACTGACCTGGCCCGGGGGTCAGGAAGGGCATCAGATCCCTGGGACGGCCATAGATGGAGTAGGCAGGGTTACCATCTTTGCCCTTCATGGTCATCTTGGCTGGCACCATGTACTTGGGCCCCGGGGAGCACTCATCCTGCAGATGGAGGCGGCGGATGCCGAAGCTGTACGCAGGGGCTCGGTAGCGGGAGGGGTCGTGAAGGGGGTAACCTGCAACAGAAAGGAGAGATAGAGCCAGGGCACAGAGGGCATGGGCCAGATAGTGAGAGCTCCCAAGCCCAGCCCTGAAGGGAGCGTGGGGCATGGCAGAGCTGTCTCCACACAGGCCACTGGGGCAGGCATGGACCCCAGCCCAGACCTGAGAAGGGCAAGGGGAGGGGAGAGCTCAGGGTGGGTGAGCAGCACAGGTCTTATTGTGTAGGAAAAGCAGTGAGTGGGGGAGAAATAAGAGATCCCTTGGTGCAAGGGGGCAAGGTGAGGGGTGCCCTTGGGGCGAGCTCGGGGTGGGTGAGCAGCCCCATTCGGCTGCGGGTGGAGAGCGCCCCCAAAGCAGAGCATTGGGCATGTGCATGGAGCTGCCAACTGGCCCTTGTGTCCCTCTCTCCATGATGCTGGTGGGGAGCCCCGGCCCACCTCTCCTCACGGAGCCTGTGGGGGCTCCTCGCTGACGCTCTCTCTCACCTACGTTTGTGGGGAGCCCGTACTTGGGCCCGGGACTGCTGTAGAGAGCAGCGATGGGCCCTCTGGGCCGGTGGGGTCTCCATGTTCCCACCCAGACGTCAGCAGACATGCTGGATTCCCGGTGTTTTCCCACAGCTGGTAAGGAGACAGAGAGCCCCGGTTAGGGAGAGGGCTGGGGAGCAGAAACAGCCCTTTGCCCGCCCATCCCTCTGCAATACACAGGTTGGCCTGTCACACTCCAGTAGGGGGCAGCAGCACACCTACAGCTAATACTGGTCTACTGGTTAGAGCAGGGGACTGGAGGTCAGGCAACCTGGGATCTCTTCCCAGCTTTTCCAGCCTCTCTGCATGACCTTGGGCAGATTGCTTTACCTCAGGGTGCCTCTGTACAATGGGGACATTGTCTTTGGATGGCTGTTTGAGATGCTCGGATGAATGGTTCCCTGCACCAGGATCGTTATTTTTCATCAATCGGAAGAGAGAACTGCTATGGGAATGGCCCCATCACACTTCGGCCGGGGGAGGGCAGCACGCACACAGCTCACCGAGAGAATCAGCTTTAGCCAGAGGACCCAACACACTGCAGCAGGGGCAGCAGCACCCATACTTCAGGAGTCCTGTCCCCCAGGTCCTGACCCCAGGGGCTAGTGCAGAATTGGTGGGCAGACCTGGGCTCTCACTAAGGTGACACAATCATCCTTGTCCCACACCTGCGCTCTGCTCTAGCTCAGGAATTCTCCTTTGGGGATGAAGCTTTCTCTGCCGGGTCTCAGGTCCTAAAAAGGAATCGGTTGGGAAGTTGCCGCTGTTCCTGAGTCACTGGGTCTGCAGAAGCAGTCGCTCCGTTGCAGGAGAGATTGCCTGTTGGATTGGAGCACATCAAGGAAGGATCCTACTTTTTCTCTGCTTTTTTTGTCCCTGTTCGAGGCTCTCTGGACTGCTCCTACCATTCCCAGTGGTGCATTAGAGACCCCCCCACCCCCACCCCAGGGAGACCTGTGCCGGCACACAGAGGTAAAGGCACTTGTGCAGTGAGATGCCACGCTGGGATACAGCACTAGAACTCAGCAGCAGGGTGGACTAGCGTGGCTCGTCTCTACTGGGCTACTGCACCCGCTCCGCACCTGACGCTCACATCCAAGGATCACACCGACTATCAGGAAGGTCTAAGGGGATGAACTGCACACGGAGACAAGATCAGCAAGGCCAATGAGCCTCTACCTGCTGGGATTTCCTGAGGCAGAGCCCTCATAAGGTTTGCCCCAAGGAGATCCTGCGTGCTCTCCCTCTCTCTTTTATCCAGTTACTATGGCATCAGGGACAACAAACAGATGCTGCCCTTAAGCGGTGGGTGGAGCCAGCTGTGGAAAGTTCATTTCCAGGGTGACTAGAGACCAATGTCTGGGAGCTCCAGGGCTCCGATTCCGATTCCGGCAGAGGCCTGAGGGAGTCCCAGCCCCAGAACAGGCAGAGAACACACCATATTTCAGAGGAACAGCTGCTGCTGACCGCACACCAGGGCCCCTGCAGTGCTGCCTGATCTCAAGTGCTGGGCACGCTGCTGCTGTTGATGCAAACGTTCAGGAGAGGGTGGGGAAGAAAGGGCATGTAGCTAAAGAAGAGGCCAGGGCATCAGGACTCCCAGGTTCTCTCTCTGGTTGTGCCTCTGACTACCCGTCTCCGGGCCTCAGTTTCCCAATACGTAAAAAGGATAATGATATTGATCCCAGGGGCTAATTCATTCATATCTGTAAAGCACTCTGAGATCTTTGGCTGGGAGACCCTAGAGAGGGAAAAGGATCACTATGATATATTGGTAACGCTGGAAATACAGAGGCAGTAACCCCAAAGGACGACCCCCAGCAGGAAAGTTACAAGGGCTAGGATCAGCCCTGGGGTTGGAGAGATTTGCTCAGTACGCACGGTGTGGAGAGGAGGCTCAGAAAGAACAGGTGTTCCCGCTAGTCCCAGGAGTCCAGAGGCAGAACTGGGGGCCCTGGGAGATCTGGGGGGCCAGGCAGGGGTATCCCTGGGAGATCTGGGGGGTATGGGCAGGGAGCTGGGGGCCCTGAAGATCTGGGTTGCAGGCAGGGATCTGGGGAGCAGGACAGGGGTGTCCCCAGGAGATCTGAGGGTGCAGGC
>NW_020697216.1:0-1406 GCF_002925995.2 Terrapene triunguis
TGTGACAACCACAACATCGCTTTCACCGACCACAGCTGCTTTGACAAGTAAGGGCATTGTTTTCCTCTTGTTTATCCTTTGTAGTTGCATAATTTGCTTCGCCATGAGTTCAGACCCATTTTAAGCAGCAGGAGTCCAGGTTATCATCCTTTTGAAGTCACATATTAAAAGAAACCATTTTTATTAGTGTTTATCTAATTAGAATGGAGATATTTTGTGGGTAAAAAAAATGAACGTTTCATGCTACCTAGAGTAATTGAATATTATTTGGGATAGAGGTGGCAAAATGTAGACTTTCCCTGGGTATAGGAAACAAGGGAGATATGAACATAAAAGAAAAAAATATATAGAACATATGGGAGTGTCTTATTATAAAAATGTTGCCTGCTTAACTGAAGTTAAATAATCTTCTTGAAACTTATTAACGAACATAAATAAATATGGGAGCAAAGCGGATACAAACTGACAAGAAAGGTATTGAAACAGGAATTCTCTGCATTTTTCTTGGTAGTTATTTCCCATTTACAACCTTATCTTGAAAGCTTGAAGTGGAAATATTAAGTACTAAAGCCCCAATTCAGTAAAATTAAGGTCCAGGGAGTAGGAAATGGAAAAGAGAAAACTATAGATTGACTCTCTTATATATGTTCAACATGTAAATTGTGATAAACATACATAGAAAAAATTCACAACTGGGGAAAAAATGTTGGAATGTTCAAGTTAAAACAAACACCATGTATATTCACAATAACCATATATTATTGATATGCATATTCCATTGATTTTCACTCAATATGTGGTATAAGCACCTATGTAAAATAGCATAATGGAGATACATTTCTCTACACAGATCCTGAAATAACTGAAATAATCGACCAGGAGACCATTAAGCCAGTGGAACAAAATAAAGATAATAATGTCACAACAACACAGACAACTCCTGTGGTTAAAACCACCACCACCACCACCAAAAGTACAACATTAGAGAGTACCACCAAAGCAGCAGCTCCCGTGATCCCAAACAAACCTGGGACCACAGCAACGTATCTCACAACAGGAGCAGAATCCATCACCGCAGCCCCAGTGACCACTTCCACAGCTGAGACTAAAACTGCAGCTACCAGCACAGTAGAAGAGACAACCACGGTTCTCTTTCCTACTGCTTCACTACCTGGGACTATGGCTTCAACCACTTCTGTTATTCAAAAGACCTCCACAGCGCTTCAAGAGACCATTTCCCTAGCTGAGACTACAGCAACAACTAATGCCACTACACTAGAAGAGACAACCACAGTTGCCTTTCCTACCACTTCTCTTCCTGAAAGCACAAGAGTAGCTTCTTCTCTTATTCCAGAGACTTCCACAGCTCCTCGGGAGTCCACTTCCCTGGCTGAGACTACAGCAAT
>NW_020697217.1:0-645 GCF_002925995.2 Terrapene triunguis
TTACTGGATGGCTGAGAGTCATGGTGAATCGCAGGAAGCCGGGGGGGGGCAGGGCCCTGAGTCCCCCCATACTCCGTGACAAGCATCTTTCTTGAAAATTTGCTGTTCTCCACTAAGGTTTTTCGCTAAACTGGCTGCTTTAATTATTTTTTCATTTGGGTTCAATTTGGCGAGATTGGGATGTTTAGTTTCAAAGTGCCGCCGAAGGTTGTATTCTTTCAGAACGGCACGGTATTTTGTCTTTGGAAACAGTACATAAGTATTTATTTGTCCATTCAGTGTTGAAAACTCTGTGCTCTGATTCTATTTTTCTTTTCACTCATGGTAGCCATTATGAAGCTCAAGATTTTGTTTCACACACAAGGGAAACACTCACAGTCACACACAAAGAGAAGAGATATCTCACGGCACGTGGCACACTAGCAAGGCACTGACAGTGTGTGGAAGCCTGTAGAGGGGGAAAGAAACGCCGGAACCAGATCACAGCAGTAAAACAGGACCCGCCCCTTCCCTGCTCGGCTCCACCATTACACCCCTCTTCAACCCCCCAGGGGTCACTATATTACTGCACACAGCAGTACCAAAAATTAAAATATTGTGTAAGCAGAGTCAGGATGAGCTCTACCCTGACATCTGGTGGCGAAT
>NW_020697217.1:655-3267 GCF_002925995.2 Terrapene triunguis
CTGCATTGGGAAACAATTGTGGTTATATTTTGAGGAAATTACTGTTTATATAATGGCTAATATGTCAGGTTTGTTGGGCCACGGCCCTGCAGCCTCTAGCTCAGGGGCCGCAGCCTCAGCCAATGATTGGGCAAAAGCACTGGGGCAAATATTGGAAAAGGTTGTGCTGTCCCAGGCTATGTTAAACTCTTGTCGTGAGTTAAGATTATTTGCTGGGGCAGAGGAGTTCGAACCCTGGTTGGAGCATACCACTGAAATGCTGCAGGAGTGGGCCGTACCTGATGCAGAAAAGCGAAGATGTCTAATAGAGAGCCTTAGTGGCCCAGCATTAGATGTGATTCGCACCCTGAAGCTCATTGACCTGGGGTCAGTGTGAAGGACTGCCTAGAGGCCCTTGATCATACCTTTGGGAGCGTAGAGGGCCCTGAAGACAGTTACTGTAAGTTCCTTAATTCCCGACAGCAAATTGGCGAGAAGATTTCAGCCTATATACAGAGGCTGGAGAGACTGCTTCAGAGAGCTGTCATGAGGGGAGCAGTGACTGCTGAACAGATGGATCAGACCAGACTGGCTCAAATTGTAAGAGGAGCTCAGTATCAGAACCCGATTCTACTCCATCTCCGGCTAAGAGAATGACGGGAACATCCCCCAAGTTATTCCCAGCTGATAAAGGAGGTCAGAGAAGAGGAAGAAAGGCAGGCTGCCAGCGAGTTTTGGGAAGCCCAAACATTGGAGCCAGCCGGCACAACACCACTGCAAACGGCCAGTGTACTGATGGTGAGCACCACAGAGGAACTTGCCCAACAAATGCAGGTCCTGACAGAACGGATAGCTGAACTGCAAAGCACCATTGACCAAGCTAAGACTTCCAGGAATAAGGAGCCTCTGACTGTGACGATGGAGAAGTCAGCATTTAGAGCCACCATCCCACCTGGGCGAAGGGGGAAAGGACAATTCTTCTGCTACCGATGTGGTCAGGACGGACACAGTGCTGGCAAGTGCCATAATGAAGAAAACCCCTCCTTAGTGTATGGAAAGCTGAGGATCAGTTGGGAGAGATCCGGTAGCTGCCAGAGAGTCCGGGGACGGGGACCACCCAGGCCTGCAGGAGTTGAAGATTCCCCCAGAAACGACCGTCCAGCTGGGATCCCCGCAGGACTGATAGGGCCTCGAGCAGAGGTCATGGTGAAGATTGAAGGGGTGGAGTGTAAAGCCGTGCTTGACACTGGATCTCAAGTGACTATTATATTTCAGTCATTCTACCAACAGATGCTTAGGCACCTGCCTATACAGCCACTGACTGGCGTTGGTCTGTGTGGCCTCAGCATGGATGAATACCCCTACCAAGGGTATGTCATAGTGCACCTGGAATTCCCAGAGGAGGTTGCTGGGGTAAGAGAAGAGGTGGACACAGCTGCATTAATATGCCCTGACCCTAAAGGGACCTCTGATGTGTCTGTGCTGATAGGGACCAACTCCAGTCTCTTCAAGGTGCTCGCGGATTACTGCAGACGACAGGCTGGGGACCAGTACCTGAATACCCTGATGATCCATACGCTTTGTGCTGAAGCCTATAGGAAGATTGAGGGTGCTAAAAAGGAGACACCTGAGCTACCCATTGGGGCGCTGAAGTACATGGGCACAACCCCCTTAGTAGTGCCTGCAAGGACAGAGCAGGAAGTGCTTGTCATGAGTACCCGGCTGAAAGGCAGTAAAGGGGCATTAGCAATGGTAGAGCAGCCAGTTGAAGGAGAGCTCCCGGAAGGAGTGCTGGTCCCCAGTGGAGTCATAACCCTACCTGCTGAAGCCCAGGAAAAGGTGACTATACTGATTGCTAATGAAACAAGTCGAGATGTTGTTGTGAAACGAGGACAAAAGATAGCAGACCTCTTCGAACCTGAATCAATTGTAAAACCCCAGTGTGAGACTCAAGTTCCGACAATAGACCCAGCAAAGTTTGACTTTGGAGATTCACCGTTGTCCGAGGAGTGGAAAGATCGCCTGAGGAGGAAACTTTGTGAAAGATCCAAGGTGTTCTCATTGCATGAGTGGGATGTGGGATGTGCAAAAGGAGTAGAGCACAACATCAGACTACATGACTCTCGACCTTTCAGGGAGAGATCTAGGAGGATTGCCCTTTCCGAGATGGAAGATGTGCGACAACATCTTCAGGAGCTGGCTGCGAATGGCATCATTACAGAGTCCCGCAGCCCATACGCCTCACCCATTGTGGTGGTCCGTAAAAAGAATGGGAAAATCCGGATGTGTATTGACTACCGCACCCTCAACCGCCGTACTGTGGTTGACCAGTACACAATGCCCCGAGTCCAAGATGCCTTAGACTGTTTGCTAGGAAGCCAGTGGTTCTCTGTGTTGGATCTTCGGAGTGGATACTACCAGATCCCTCTGGGTGAAGAAGATAAGGAGAAGACAGCCTTCATCTGCCCATTAGGGTTTTATCAGTTTGAACGCATGCCCCAAGGGATTTCTGGAGCACCTGCCACATTTCAACGTCTTATGGAGAAAGTTGTGGGAGACATGAATTTACTGCAAGTGTTAGTTTATTTGGATGACCTGATTGTGTTTGGAAGAACCTTGGAGGAGCATGAAGA
>NW_020697218.1:0-1391 GCF_002925995.2 Terrapene triunguis
ATGTAACCCTTCTGCCCATCTAAGTTGGCAGCAACAAGGGCCGGGTTCTGTATCTAGGGGTTCCGTTTCAATAACACAATGCAAAACCGGCTCGAGCCCCCACCCAGTGACCTGGGACAATTACATACCACCCCCCTGGGTACCTCTAAGAGGCAATACTTCCCCTCTCGCAAGCACGGAGTCTGAGTGTAGCAGAAAATGTTTAATAACATGAGGTAAATGATATCAGCATAAAATTGGAAAAACACCACAAACAGGATTCATAACACAAACCATGAGCAAAACCCACCCCAGCAAATTGGGCTGTGTCCTTTCCCTTTGGTTCTTGAATCCAGCAACCCAAAAATCACCCAGAGTCCCCAAAGTCCAACATCCCCAAAGTCTCTGGGGTCCAGCAACCACCCAAAGTCCCAAAAGTCCAACAACCCCCAAAGTCTCTGCCCCTGGTCAGTGCAGCCCCAGAGTAAAGGGGGGGGGCACGCAGGGTGTTAAGGGGCACCTTACGTGATCCGAGGCTGGCCAGCCGTCTGTTTCTCCGTGGGTGTTCCGCCGCAGCCTTTACCACGAGCCAGTCCACTTTCCTGCCATCCCACGAACTGCTCCGCTCTACAAGCTGCTCCGCTCCACTCCGCTCCGCTCCGCTCCGCTCACCGACCTGTGAGCCGTTCCAGCCGTCCCCACAAACAGCTCCGCTCGCCGTTCCTTGGGCCACTCCAACCGGCCCCGCAAGGCTCCACGCCGCTCGCTGCTCCTCCAGTCGTCCCCACAAATTGCTCCGCCAGCTGCTGAGCAATATAGCTTCAGGCTCCCCCACTAGTTAACACAGCCTCAGTGATCTCAGCTCTTAATAACATCAGCTCTTTTGTGATTTCAGCTCTTAGCAATTTCAGCTCATAGTATAGTAGGGGAGCCCCAGTGCTGGTGCACCATTGGCCCAAAGTGAATTCAGCTCAGCAGCCTGTAACTAGACTCCTAAGGGAATCAAAGTTAGCTCTGACATTCCACAGTGGAGAGAGGAGGTGGTGCAATTGGTGTTTCGGACCCTCAGAGGGGGCCCATACCATCAGGTACAAATACCTGTCCCCATCCTCTCTCAATTCACTGGGTTTTGTAACCCATGCCCCTTGTCAAGCAAGTGCTACTTAGGTAATGGTGAAGAACTCACTCAGTCCTTCTGTCATACAACAGTTCCACTGGCCTTGATTCACAGAATCAGGGTAACAAAACTTTATTCTTCCTGCCCCAATAATAGAGAAACTGGGGATCCCACACCAGCCAAAGTAACCACTTTCAGTTGCTGTGTTTCATGCTAGGCGAGTGGGTGTGCCTATGCAAACAAGATCAGCCCCTGGAGTTCTTTTCCACACTCGCCATAATTCACCACCAGATGT
>NW_020697219.1:0-2284 GCF_002925995.2 Terrapene triunguis
CCCCAATATCTGACGGCCATCCAAATCCTTGTGAATAACAAATAACACAACCCTATGAGTCACAGTCAACGGAACATAACACTTCTATTTGCAAAACTATTGGTGAATCGACCTAGTTTACTATCCAGCCAGCTCTACCACTACATAACCTGGTCTTTCAATGTCATGGTGACCAGCTGCTGTTCTCCACTGAGGACATATGGTCACCCCGCAGGGACAAAATTGTTTCAGATTCTTATTTGGATAAGAGGTTGGGGTCTGTGGGTAGGAAGAAACACGGAGCTCTGCCAAGAAAAGAAGAGCAAGTTTCCAAAATTCTTCAGAGTTCACCACTCTTCTCCAAAAGCTTACACAAAACATTGCAAGGGCATCACCCACCCACCCCATCAGCGGGTTGGGCAAATGATCTGGGGGACTCATGAAGCCTGCACAAGCTTCCACCCCAATTTCTACTGCAAATAGCACATGGTAAGTAAAAAACGTGGAGCCCAATCCTAAGGCCCTGACTCAGCTTTCTCTCAGGCAGGATCCCCATCAAAGTTAATGATAGTACTAGTCAAAAAATGTCCATTGACGTTCGTTTTTGACATTATGAACTTATTCATGAAGAGTAGCTGCTCTCCGCAGAAAACTTTAATATTTTGATACAGAAATGCTGCTGTGCCATACCATTGGCATTATAGTTAGGATTTCTCATGTCCCCGTTCTCTTCTATGGGCCAGGCTCCCCAGACAGACTACATCTCCCATAATGCACCATGGCCAGGGATTCCTGTGATGCACCGCCTCCCCTCGCCAAACTGTGGTTCATCATGGGATATGTAGTCTGACCACACAGCTTGGCCTATAAAGGAGAATGGGAGCATGAGACATCTGAACTACAACTCCCATGAGGCATAACCCAAATTTTGGGTTTCAGCCAAAATTTTTCAGTATTCAAATTTCTGCCAAGACATTGACATTTTCTGCAGGAAAAACCCCTCATTTTCAACCAGCTGAAGTCAAGGAACCTGAAAAAGGATCTGACCCATAGAAGTTAGAGATGGAAGATACAGCATGGTCTCCAGAGCTTTTTCAATCCAGTTTTAATCAACTCAAGCCACATCCGGTACATCTTGAAAAATAAAGAGTTTCCCAGGCTCTTTTACATCTCCTGCTTTAATTCCTAGTCAAGATCGTACCCCGCATTTTAGGGGGCTGTGACGTTGTCTAATTAAAATATAACCCTGCAAATCATTATTGCTACCACTGTTATATAATTGCAACGAATCTTATACAAAGTATAATACATGGCCAGAAACAGTTAAACAACTTGCAGGCTGAATGCCCCAGAGCTCACCTTTAAAGTCATGTTAGAAAGGGATGCGAATGATAATGAGAGCCATTCCTGGTAAATAGACTAGAACTTTGAAATGCAAAGCTATATTGTTAGAAGTAATACTAATTGTGTGCATCTTAAATGCTACCCCTGTAAACAGACAGTTCCAATCTGTCACTATAGCTCAGGGATCGGCAACCTTTGGTATGGGGCACGCCAGGGAAAGCCCCTGGCGGGTTGGGACGGTTTGTTTACCTGCAGCGTCCGCAGGTTTGGCCAATCGCAGCTCCCACTGGCCGCGATTCGCCGTCCCTGGTCAATGGGGGCTGCGGAAAGTGGCGGCCAGCACATCCATCGGCCCACGCCGCTTCCCGCAGCCCCCATTGGCCAGGGACGGCAAACCGCGGCCAGTGGGAGCTGCGATCGGCCGAACCTGCAGATGCTGCAGGTAAACAAACCGTCCTGGCCCGCCAGCGGCTTTCCCTGACGGGCCACGTGCCAAAGGTTGCCGATCCCTGCTATAGCTACTAATTCAGAGATCAAAAGGGAATATTAACATTTAGATGAATCTTGGGTGAAATAACGTCATTGTGTATATGTCTCTTTGAAGTTTGTGATAGACTGCCTAATGGATAAATTGCCCTATGTTAATTTGTGTAACTAATTACTGGTGGTGTTTAGAAAACAGAAGGTTACATCGAAAGCATATTGTTTACCTGGGACTGTGTGGTCAAGTGGATGCTAGAACACTGTATAAAATACCGTTGGGTCCTGATTCTGTCATCTCAGACCTGCTTAAAGTTTCATGCAGGTGAAGCCTAAGCCACAAGGACTGAGATCCCAGTTCTAACTGGATCGCCCTGAAATATAAACATTGGACTATAACCTATGAACTATTTCTGAAAGAACTCTTTGCAACTACAAAGCTCACCATCTCTGCTATGAATCTGAATGGAGAAGCAGGGCT
>NW_020697220.1:0-7335 GCF_002925995.2 Terrapene triunguis
CGTCTGGGTCGCTGGCGGGCTCCTCCTGCCTGCACGCTGGAAGCTAGGATGCCTCGGTTCTAGCTCTCACCACCTGGGTGGCGTTAGGGGATAAGCCTCTTCACTGCTACGTGCCTCGGTTTCCCTGCCTGTAAAATGGGGATTATGCCCCTCCTCAGCAAAGGCCTCTGGGAGAGGAAGAGCCAGTCTGGGGCAGGGGGACACACTGGCCTAGGGGACAGCTGGCAGGAAGGGGGGGAATGCTGGCCTAGCAGACAGCTGGGAGTATCCTGGTCGCAGGGGCAGTGGGTGTTGAATGATTTGCACCCTGGGTCCTGCCGGGGCCCGGGCGTGGGGCCTGACGGGTCTGTAATAATCTTCCTCCACGTCGCAGTTCCAAGAAACATGGCAGAGACGTTCCTCGTTGAGAGCCCTGACGTGACCTACAGCAAGGACTACATTGAGGCCAAGTACACGTACAGCACCGTGCACGTGAGCAGGGAGGATGGCGTCACCAAGGTACCTGCTGTTGGCGGGTCCAGCGTTGGACCATGGCCCTGTGCCCACTGGAGGGGGAAGCGCATTTGTTCGTCTCTATGCACCTGCCCCACTGGTAGGAGTGGCCCAGAGCTCTGCTTGGCCTGGGCTGGACCCAGGCTGAGTGTGAGCTGCCAGGAGGCGGGTTCCTCTGCTGGGCCAGGGGAGCGATGGAGCCGAGGGGGCACTTGGGGACACGTCCTGCCTGTAGCCTGAGCAGTGTCTGCCTGCAGGGCGGCTTCCCCTCTCTGCCCGGCGCAGCCTGGGGGGTCCGCGCCATGGGGCCAGGGCTCAAAATTCTAACGTGAAACGGTGCCGCGTTGGGCCTGATCACATTGCCGTTGGTTTCCCTGGGCTCTGAGGAGCTGGTGGGAGCAGCCTCCCCATTGCAGAGGGGCCCAACCTTGGGGTGGGCCGGGCAAGCTGTCCTGGTGCATCGGTCGGGTGCTGCTGCCCCGTCCCCGTGCAGAGCCCTGCTGTGCCCCTGCAGCGCCAGCGGACGGGCGTGCCCCTCGTGCGTCTTGTCCCGCCCCCCTCCTCTCCTTGTGCTGTGTGCGAAGGCTGTGCCCCGGTTCTCACTGCCTGTCTCTGGGGCTCCCAGGTGAAGCCGCAGGCGACCAAGTTCACCTTCCGCACGGAGCGGCAGGTCCCCCGCCTAGGGGTGATGCTGGTGGGATGGGGCGGC
Source organism: Terrapene triunguis (assembly GCF_002925995.2). Classification (NCBI taxonomy): domain Eukaryota; kingdom Metazoa; phylum Chordata; order Testudines; family Emydidae; genus Terrapene; species Terrapene triunguis. The sequence goes on from NW_020697220.1 coordinate 1,202, forward strand.
AACAACGGCACCACGGTGACAGCGGCTGTGCTGGCCAACAGGCTGGGCCTCTCCTGGATGACCAAGACCGGACGGAAGGTGAGCGAGTCTCGTCCCTTGGCGTCTGGCGGTGCTTTCCAGGGCTGCAGGGCCTGTGACCGGCTGGCTCATCTCAGACGCCCAGATGCGGCTCCAGCCAGTTGCCCACGAGATGGAGCCTGGGCCCAGGCGAGTGGGTAGATGAGCCAAAGCCCTGCCCTGCTTGGGTGTGGCTGGCTGTGAGGCCTCAGGGGCCAGCCTGGAGCTCGGAGGCTCTTCCAGCCTGGGGGGTGCAGGGCTGTGCTGCGGGGCTGCGTCTGTCCTGCCCACGGCCTGGGAAGCGCTCGTGGGGCCGGTGTTGATGGGAATGTGGCGCTCAGACCCTGCGCGGGGGGTTCTCCCCAAGCCATGTGGCGTGATCCGGCTGGGAGCTGAGGGCTGGGCACTCAGACCTTGGGGAGGGGCCCCCGGCTCCCATGTTCTGTGCCCTCCTGGAAGGTCCTGGGGGTGGGGGAGCTCCCTGGCCTGGGGCTCAGTGTCACCTTGGTGCTCTCCCTCTTCCCAGTACGCCAACTACTACGGCTCCTTGCTGCAAGCGTCCACCGTCTGCCTGGGAACCGGCCCTACGGGCGATGTCTACGTGCCCTTCCGGGACCTGCTGCCCATGGTGCACCCTAATGACATCATCTTTGATGGTGAGTGTGCATGCCCTGGGGGCTGTTAGTGGGGGGTGGGATGGTCCAAGGGGGAGGGGGGCTAGGCAGGGGAGGGGGCTGTGTGGGTGGGGGGGGCTAGGCGGGGGGGGGGGGGGTGGGGGGGGGGGGGCTGGCCAAGGGGGGGGCTGTGTGGGCGGGGGCTGGCCCAAGTGGGGGGCTGTGTGGGCGGGGGCCCAGAGCTCTGACTGGCGTCTCCTCACGGGTCTCAGGCTGGGATGTCTCCTCCCTGAACTTGGCTGAGGCCATGAGACGGGCCAAGGTCCTCGACTGGCAGCTGCAGGAGCAGCTCTGGCCCCATATGGTGAAGATGAAGCCCCGCCCGTCCATTTACATCCCAGGATTCGTTGCAGCCAATCAGGAGGACCGAGCCGACCATGTCCTCCGCGGGACGAAGGCTGAGCAGGTGGGTGGGTGGGGTGGGGGATCCCCATCCGCTACATTCCCACTGCTGCAGGGGTGAGCCTGGGGTGGGGGAGCAGGAGGCCCCAACGCAGCAGGCTCCCTGGGGCTCCTGGGTTGGCTCTGACCGTGCGGCCCGGGCTGGGGGAGCTGGGCTGGGATTTCGGAGCAGCCTCTGCCTGCAAGACCTGGGACATCGCTGCTCCCAAGGGCAGCCCTGGGCCGTGTGCCAGCATTGGGGAGGCTGGGCCCTGTGCTCCGCAGGCGGGTGCTGGGGGCGCAGTTTTGGCACCTACCCCGCAAGCACCATCCCTGCTGCCCACCGGAGCTGACCCACCCTGGGCAGGGCGGGATCCCTCAAAATGCAGGGGTCTGGGGGGCCCGGCAGCTTCCCTGCCGGTGCCCCGTCCTGGGTTCGTGCTGCCAGGCGCTGACAAGCCCCTCGTGCAGGTGGCACAGATCCGCAGGGACATCCAGGAATTCAAGGCCACCAGCGGGGTGGACAAGGTCGTGGTCCTGTGGACGGCCAACACCGAGCGCTTCTGCGACGTGCTGCCGGGCGTCAACGACACAGCCGCCAACCTGCTGCAGGCCATCGAGGTGAGAGCCCGTGAGGGGCATGTGGCCCCCCCGCCTGCCCGCCGGGGGCTGGGCTAGTGGCCGCTGGTCTCGTCTCTGGGGCTCCGGCTGCAGCCAGCCTGGGGGGCTGGATCTGGCTTCTGCCAGGGGCGGGGGCACTGGCTTTGTCCTTCAATGGGGCCGCAGCAGTCCTAGAGCTGGGGGGCGGATGGGACTGGGGGAGCTGGGTTTGGGGGCAGTGTCACGGAGTGTGGGGGAGTCAGGGCCCTGCACCCCTCTTCCTGAGATTCACCGGGACTCTCAGCCAGCCAGTAACACAGAAGGTTTATTAGATGACAGGAACACAGTCCCAAGCAGAGCGTGTAGGTACAGCCAGGACCCCTCAATCAAGTCCTTCTGGGGGGTTTAGGGAGCTTAGACCCCAGCTTGGGGTACCCTGCGTTGCACCACCCAGCCCAAACTGAAACTAAAAAACTCCTCCAGCAGCTCTCTCCCCCTCCCCCCTTCAGTCCCCCGGGCCGAAGGGGTTATTTCTCCCAACCCCCCCCCCCTCCTGGCTCAGGTTACAGCTCAGGTAGCTTCCTTCAAGGGAAGTCCCCCATCCCCAATGCAACCCCCCTGCAACATTCCCAGGTCAAATGTGCCCCACTCCCTGCTCCGTCACAGGCAGTGGCCCCATTGCTTCGGGGGGCTGGGTTGAATGGTGGGGATGTGGGGACAGAGCTGACAGTGGCGCCCTGTGATATATTTTCTCTGAGGGCCTGGTGCTCCCACTGGCTGTCTGGGGGGTGGGGGGGCTGCCTGTGCACTGGGGGGGGGTGTCCCAGGGGCTCCCTCCCCCCCGGGCGCTGCACTGAGCTCTCTCCATCTACTCAGCGAGGCCTCGAGGTGTCTCCCTCCACGCTCTTCGCCGTGGCCAGCATCCTGGAGGGCTGCGCCTACATCAACGGCTCCCCCCAGAACACCTTCGTGCCGGGCGCCGTGGAGCTCGCCCTGCAGCGCCACGTCTTCATCTGCGGAGACGACTTCAAGTCCGGCCAGACCAAGCTCAAGTCGGTGCTGGTGGATTTCCTGATCAGCGCCGGCCTCAAGGTGAGGGGGTGCCGGGGGCGCCCGCCGCGGGGCATGCCGGGCTGGTGACGCCGCTGGGCTGCCGGGGGTCTGGGCAGGTTTCCCCTCCTGGAGCCCAGGGGCCGAGTCCCGGTACAGTCACTGGGGAGAGGGAATCTGGCCTCAGCAGAGCCCTTGGGTGGGGTGGGAGGGATTGTAACCCTCCTGCAGCCGGGTGCAGGCCAGCTCCCCAGGGGGAGGGGCTGTGGGTAGGGACTGAGGCGCATCTGCATAACCCCCAAGGGCTCTGGGGCCTGGAGCATCCCGGGAGTGGGGCCAGCGGTGGTTCAGCTCAGCCCTTCCCCTTGGAATCCAGACAAACCCGTCCCATGGCGTGGGTGAGGTGGGGTGGGGGGGCACAGAGCCTCCCCGGCAGCCGGGTTTGGGAGGCAGGCAGGGAGACCAGGGCTCCCCCAGCTGCAGCTGTGATCTGTGGGGCTGCTGTGACCCATCTCTCTCTGCCCCAGACAGTGTCCATCGTCAGCTACAACCACCTGGGCAACAACGATGGGAAGAACCTGTCGGCCCCGCAGCAGTTCCGCTCCAAGGAGGCCTCCAAGAGCAATGTGGTGGATGACATGGTGCAGTCGAACCCCCTGCTCTACAGGCCCCAGGAGAAGCCCGATCACTGCGTGAGTGCTGGGGGTGGGGGGAGTGAGGGAGCCCCCTGGAGTTGTACCTGGCTCTGTTTGGGGGGGGGGTGTGCAGAAGCTGCCCTGAACCCCCTGCCCAGCAGTGGCTCTGGGGCCCGGTACTCAGGTGGCTCTCGGTTGCAGGTGGTGATAAAGTACGTGCCCTATGTGGGTGACAGCAAGCGGGCGCTGGACGAGTACACCTCGGAGATCATGATGGGCGGCACCAACACCATTGTCATACACAACACCTGCGAGGTAGGGCCGGGAATTCCTGTCCCTGGGCATGGGTCAAACCCCCCCCTCCCTGCCCCCGCCCTGATGGTACCACAGGGAGAAGCAGCGGCTGGGGGGAGCATTGGCCCCTCTGGCCCTGGGTGGGGTCTCCCTTGGGGAGAGGGAACTGGGCCTTGGCCCCCCTACTGACTCTACTCCACCCCCAGGACTCCCTGCTGGCCAGCCCCATCATCCTGGACCTGGCCATCCTGACCGAGCTCTGCCAACGCATCAGCTTCTGCACCGAGAGCGACCCCGACTTCCAGGGCTTCCACAGCGTCCTGTCCATCCTGGGCTTCCTGTGCAAGGCGCCCCTGGTGCCTGAGGGCTCCCCTGTCGTCAACGCCCTCTTCCGGCAGAGGAGCTGCATCGAGAACATCCTGAGGTACCCCTGGCTCTGTCTCTTCTCCCCCCCACCCACTCCTGGGGTGCCGGCTCTATCCCCGTCTCCAACTCCCCACTCTCCTCCATGCCTGGGGTGCCCGCTCCCTTCGCCAACCCAAGTGCCCAGGGCCCTTGACTGAGCCTGGCAGGGGTGGGGCAAGTTGCATTAGCCCCCATGGGACCTAGTACTGAGATCCCCTCAGGGACCTGGTGGTGCCCGGTCTGTGGGCTCTCCAGCTGGCTGCGAAGGCCTCTGCCCCCTTCCCCCCTGACATGCTGCTCTCTCTGATCCTGCCCCCAGGGCCTGTGTGGGGCTGCCCCCGCAGAACCACATGCTGCTGGAGCACAAGATGCAGCGGCCGTGTCCGAGTCTGAAGCGAGCGCGTCTGGCCGAGTGCCCCGTCTCCCTCAAGAGGGCAGCTGCCCAGGTGAATGGCTACCTGTGCCCAGCCAGTAACGGGCATGGCACCTCGCAAGCCCAGCTGCACATTGACAACTAGGGCCCTGCCCCATGGCCACAACGCCCCCCAGCTCCCAGGGGAGTCTGGGCTGAGACATGGGGGGGCAGAACTGCCGCTGCTGGAGAGGGGACCATGGTCAGCCTGAAGGGGGACAGGAGCTGTGGTCCATCGGGGGGCTGTATTTTGTAGGGGGATTCTTAGTTTGAATTAATTTGGGGGCACAGGAGGAGCCCCTCCCCCAGCCTCCACTGACAGTAACTGGAAGCTGTGAATGTGTGGTGGGGTTTTTTTTTTGTTTTTTTTTTTTTTTTTAAATAAAGTGGGAGCATGTAAGTCGCTGTCTCTGCTGATCCCTCTGCGTCATGTCTCCCCCCGCCCGCCCGTGCTCTGCACCGCCTGGCGCCCTGCCCCCCTCCCTGGGAAGGGGTGCCCAGAGCTAGCGGTGTTCCTGTGAAAGGGGTCCCCCTGGGGTGCGCCCCACAAGCCCTGCCCTGGACTCTGTGGCCTGAGCCTTTACCCAGGTCAGCTGGCGTGGAACAGCTGGGGAAACCAAGGCAAAGACCCAAGTCTCTGCCCCCAGCCCCTTCCTGTGGTGGGGGCCCAGTGACGGGGTGGGGGGGGTCCTGGCTCTGAGTGCTGGGCCGGCACAGGGCAGTGGGATTCATGGCTCCAGTAGGAGGGTGCTTGTGTGTTCAGCCTGGCGCCCTGCCAGTGGTGCATTGTTCCCTGGGGGGGTGCTGTGGAAGGGGTTGGGGGGGGGTAAAGGGGGAGACAAAGGAGGCGGAGCTATGAAAAAAATCAAATTACATTTATTGATGCAGGTTTTTTGGGTGTTTTTTTTGTTTGTTTGTTTGTTTTTTTTGGTTTTTTTTTTGTTTTTGTTTTTTTGATAAGCAACTTTCAGTCTAAAGCCTTCAGAGTAGAAAGAACAGACGCAATCCCTACACAGACGCACTAACCTAGCAGGGGAGGCGCTGCCCCCGGCGGCAACACGCCAGCTGTCTGCGTCCCCTCCCAGCCGGCGGCGGGCACAGCACACGAGTGGGGCGGGCGCAGGCTCACCCCGAACAGCAACAGAAAACCCAGCTCCGTCCCCCTTGCCCGGGCAGGGGCGGCTTTGGGCTGAGAGCTGGAGGGAGCGCGGCCGGGCTGCTGCTGAGGTCCTTCATGTTTATAAAAGGGGGGGGGGGGGGGGGGGAGACCCTCACATGAAAGTTAAAAGTGGTCCTGATAGGAGGCGGGGGGGGGGGCGCGGGGGACAGGGGGGGGCGGGGGGGGGGGGCTATGTACACTTGCCTCCCTTTGCTGCAGGGCAGGGGCTGAGCCCAGTCTGTCCATGGGGGACTGGCCAGGGGGAATCACAGTGGCTGAGCAAACAGAGTGGGGTGTGGGGAGGTCCCCTGTTCCCTGGAGGCTCCATGGGGTGTTTCCAGCTGTGGAAGGGTTGGGGGTGGGGGCAGAGCACTGGGGGCAGCAGGTCTCCTGGGTGAGCAGAGAGCAATCACCTGGGGGACACAATTCCCCCTGCCATGGGGGTGCTCACAGGAAGGCGGGGGGGG
>NW_020697221.1:0-1918 GCF_002925995.2 Terrapene triunguis
CAATTTTCAGATATTCACCCTCATCCATTGGGTTCTGACCAGAATGCGGGCCAAGGATTGGTCAAAGAGGGGACAGGGCCCAGCAGGGTGAACAGCTTTAGATAATTAATAATAATGATTAACAAGGTGCTGGCAGAGTGTAGGGTCACACGGGGGGGACTCTGACAGGGTTTTGCTCTTCCCGTGGCTTGGCAAAAAAGAAACACATCATCCCCCAGCAGTACAAGATGTAAACTTGGCTTGTGTTTATAAAGCGAAGCCATGGGGGGAAACCTCACCCAGCACTGAGATGCAGCTACCCTCTGAGGCAGAGTGGCTGGGGAGCACAAAGCCACACCACATGGGGATGGCTAACCCTGTGCTGAGGGTTGTTTGTATGAGTGTCCCTGCTTCAGCGAATGGACCCTGCTCAGTGGGTGGAGAGAGTGAGAGAACCCAGCACCTCCTGGAAGACAGAGCACAGCCTTAGTACTGCCAGCCCCTGGACGGGATTAGCCATGTGCCCAGGGGGCTGGCACTGGGGGCTTTCAATGTGGCCTCATCTTGACACCCACCATGCTTTGTTTGAGAGGATGGGCTGTGTGTGGGGGGGGGTGTAAAAGGCTGTGGGGTGGGGAGTACACAGGGGCATCTCCCTGGCACTGCTTTGGGTGTCCACAGATCATTCAGGGATCAAATCCAGATCTGGCAGTTCTGACACAGCCCAGAGACCAAGTCCCATGGACCTAGTGGCTCAGAGAGCAGATATCAGCTCCCTCTCGCCCAGCTCCCTTCACAGCAGAGGCAGAGAGAGGAGGCTGAGATCTCACAGCCAGGTGGGTTTTCACATACAGCTTCCTTCTTGCTTTGATTCTTCCCTGGCTACTGCTCTGTTCGGACGCCCACCCCTCCCTGCTCCAAGTATTAACTCAGCCAGGCACAAATTCAGCCTGACAATTAGTAGGAGGTTTCTAACCATCAGAGGGGGGAGGTTCGGCACAGCCCCACAATATGAGTTTTGGGGGGCACACAACTTTGTTCATTTTAAGGGAGAGGTAGAGAAATGTATGAGTGTGATTGTATGATGGGGCTGCTTGTAATGGTGGAGACAGGGCTGAGCAGCCCATGGGCTCACTTCCAGTGAATGTCCTGTGTTCCGAAAGCTCATGCTTCAGGGTTTCAACCGGTCACCAGCAGGGGTCAGGAGGGATCTTCCACCACCAATATATTCTGAGAAGGTTTATTTTCTTTTATTTTAATCTCCTTCTCTGAAGCTCCTGGCGATGCCCACAGCTGCAGATGGGACCTGGGGGGGGGGGGCAGTGAGCCAGGGCTCTGAAGTGGCACAGAGCATTGTCTGTCTCTCTCGAGTGGTTGGCTGGCTGGTTCTCGCTCACATGCCTGGGGTCTCACTGATCACCAAGTGTGGGGTGGGGAAGGAATTTTTCCTCAGCTCAGATGAGCAGTCACCTTGTCGTGGAAGGGGCGGGGGGGGGGCGTCGCCTTCCTTTGCAGTGTGTGGGTGCAGGTCACTCACCAGGACTATCTGGATGGGTCTCATTTAACCATTTCCCTGCCACTGCTGAGGTCTCAGGCACTGGTGCACCTTAGTCCTACCTGCTCTGCCTGTGGCAAATAATAGTCTAGTCTCCTGAAGGTGCTAATTTGGTGTTCTCATTTCAGGTGCTCTCAGTGGCCTGTGCTATACAGGGGGTCAGAATAGGTGATTGGGTGGTCCCTTCTGGCTGCCCCCCAGGCCCAGAACTTCCTGACTCCCTGCTCAGTGGTGTAGCCAGGTGGAGGGAAGAGTGGGAGCGGGGAAAAAAAGGTGCCACCCGCTGCGGCGCTTTTACTGACAGGGCAGCGCTCTGGGGCTTCAGCGGCACCTGGGCGGTGTGACCTTCACTCACTCTGCAGGTCTTCAGGGGCATTTCAGCAA
>NW_020697222.1:0-25645 GCF_002925995.2 Terrapene triunguis
GTTCTCTACACCAGAGGGTCTTTTTCAATATACTGTCCTCCCTTTTGGACTACATGGGGCCCCACCTACATTCCAGTGCCTCATGGACAAGCTATTACGCCCGCATAACAGTTATGCTGCTGCCTACTTGGACGATGTGGTCATTCATACCCCAGACTGGGAAACCCACCTGGAGAAGGTGGAGGCAGTCCTCGATACCTTCAGGCGAGCTGGCCTTACAGCAAAGCCTGCCAAGTGCGCTGTAGGGTTTACGGAGGCCAAATATCTTGGCTACATTGTGGGAAAAGGTCTGGTAAAACCCCAAGTGAACAAGTTAGAGGCCATCCAAAATTGGCGCCGACCAAGTCGCAAGAAACAAGTCCGGGCTTTCCTAGGCGTGGTGGGGTATTACCGATGATTTATCCCCCACTTTGCCACAAGGGCAAGCCCCCTGACAGACCTAGTGAAAGCCCGTGGACCTGATCTGGTGAGATGGTCTGACGCAGCAGAGGAAGCATTCACAGACCTACGGACTGCCCTCTGCAGTAACCCCGTACTGATAGCCCCTGATTTCACCAAGGAGTTTATCCTGCAGACGGATGCATCGGAAGTAGGGTTGGGGGCCGTTCTATCACAGATGGTCAGGGAGGAGGAACACCCAATTCTATACCTCAGTCGGAAACTCCTTCCAAGGGAACAAAAATATGCAGTGGTGGAGAGAGAATGCCTCGCTGTAAAATGGGCCATGCAAACATTGCGCTACTACCTGCTTGGGCGCAGATTTGTCCTCGTGACCGACCATGCCCCTCTTCAATGGATGCAGCGGAACAAGGAGAAGAACACAAGGGTGACCAGATGGTTCTTATCCCTCCAACCTTTCCAGTTCCGTGTGCAACACAGAGCAGGGAGCTGTCATGGCAATGCCAATGGCTTGTCACGTGTGCACTGTCTGGCGTCCCAAGCTGCCCAACCCCTTGGCGTTGAGCATGGGGGAGGGATATGTGACAGACCCAGACCAGTGGGGTACAGGAGTCTGGTAGAGGGCAAATATACTGGTCACTGGATGAGTAGTTTTCTGTTCCCTGAGTGACCAGAGCAGGGGCTGCACTAGAGTAATCAGGAACCTGCTAGAACCAGTTAAGGCAGGCAGGCTAATTACCACACCTGGAGCCAATTAAGAAGAAGCTGCTAGAATCAATTAAGGCAGGCTAATCAGGGCATCTGGGTTTTAAGAGGAGCTCACTTCAGTTTGTGGTGCGAGTGGGAGGAGCTGGGAGCAAGAGGCGCAAGGAGCTGAGAGTGAGAGCTACTGGAGGACTGAGGAGCACAAGCGTTATCAGACACCAGGAGGAAGGTCCTGTGGTGAGAATAAGGAAGGTGTTTGGAAGAGGCCATGGGGAAGTAGCCCAGGGAGTTGTAGCTGTCATGCAGCTGTTACAGGAGGCACTATAGACAGCTGCAGTCCACAGGGCCCTGGGCTGGAACCCAGAGTAGAGGGCGGGCCCGGGTTCCCCCCAAACCTCCCAATTGACCTGGACTGTGGGTTCTTCCAGAGGGGAAGGTTTCTGGGCTGTTCCCCAACCCACATGGTGAATCTCTGAGGCAGGAAAATCCGCCAATAAGCGCAGGACCCACCAAGATAGAGGAGGAACTTTGTCACAATAACTAACTATTAACTATCTACAACTAAGAAAAGGAAACCACTACAAAGGCATTTGCGAGTGCAAGAGATTGAGCTGCTCCAACGACCGTCACTGGTGGTAAGAAGGAACTGAGCAGGCAGCGGGTCGGCAGGGACCTATATACACCGCCATGAAGGCGCCACTCCAGGTGTCTCCACAGCCGACCCGATGGGTATCGCTAGGGAAAAACCTTCCGACGATCATGCACGCGGCGCGCACACACCTATTGGAATGCACATGAGCAATCACTGAAAGAAGGACATAGTGCCTCCCACTGACAGGTCTGAACAGCCTCTGCAACAGCCTGTTAAGGGTTCACTCCCTGTGAATTAATCAGTTAACTAAAAAAAAATAATGATTAAAAAAATTAATCACGATTAATCACAGTTTTAATTGTACTGTTAAACAATAGAATATCAATTTAAATTTATTACATATTTTGGATGTTTTTCAATATTTTCAAATATATTGATTTTAGTTACGACACAGAATACAATGTGTACTGTTCTCATTTTATATTATTACAGTTAAAGTTGTTTTATCCAGCATGTAGGGGGAATGGGGGGTGCTGGTAAATGAAAAATGCTGGTTAACTAAGAGGGAGGGGGGTTGGGTGCGGGAGGGAGTGCGGAGCTGAGGGATGGGGCACGGGCTCTGGGAGGGATTTTGGGTGCAGGAGGGGGCCCAGGGCAGGCAGTTGGGGCGCGGTATCGGGTGCAGGGTGCCGGATCCAGGGCCACCTCAGGTAGCTCCCCGGAAGCAGCAACTCGTCCCGGCTGATCCTAGGCGGAGTCACGGCAGGCAGGTTGGTGCACTCCCTCCACCTGTAGCTCCCAGTGGCCGTGGTTCCCAGCCAATGGGAGCTGTGCAGCTGGCACGGGGGGGCGGGAAGAATACAGAGCTACCTGATGCCTCTCCGCTTAGGAGTAGCCAGAGCCCGGGACAGGTCACCGCTTATGGGGAGCCATCCAAGTGAGAGGCCCATGGATCTTACACCCTGCACTCGCTCCCATGTACCAAGACCCCTCCCACACCCAAATTCCCTCCCAGAACCTGCAATCCAAACCCCCTTCTGTTCCCCAGCACCCTGCCAGCCCCGCGCCAACCGGACTATAAACCGGAATTTCGATGAAGATCCGAAATGCCAATTTATAGAGCTTTCCTGTTGGTGAAGTGCTGGAAAAAAACAGTTTTTACTATATTTGCACTGTAAAAATAGTAAAAGAAATAGTATTTTGCAATTCACCTCATACAAGTTCTGTAGTGCAATCTCTTTATTGTGAAAGTGCAACTTACAAATGTTGATTTTTTTTGTTACTTAAATGCACGCAAAAAAACCAACAATGGAAAATTTAGAGGCTACACATCCTCTCAGTCTTACTTCTCATTTAGCCAATCGCTGAGACAAACAAGTTTGTTTACATTTACAGGAGATAATGCTGCCTGCTTCTTATTTGCAATGTCACCCAAAAGTGAGAAGAGGCGTTCGCATGGCACTTTTGTAGGTGGCACTGTAAGGTATTTATGTGCCAGATATGCTAAACATTTACATGCCCCTACATGCTTTGGCCACCATTCCAGATGACATGCTACCATGCTGATGATGCTCGTTAAAAAAGCGATGTGTTAATTTAATTTGTGACTGAAATCCTTGGGGGAGAATTGCGTATCTCCTGCTATGTATTTTACCTACATTCTGCCATATCTTTCATCTTACAGTAGACTTGGATGATGACTCATCACATGTTGTTCATTTTAAGAACACTTTCACTGCAAATTTCACAAAACGCAAAGAAGGTACCTGTGACTCTCTGTACCTCAGGGAATCACCCAGCACCCCCATGTTCATCCTTATAAAATGATTGTGTGGTATCCAATACAAAGTTAGTCATGTCGGCTGTCTTTGGAAGGCTCATAATACACTGAGCTTTGTTGTTATAGTGATGTTATAGTAATTGTTGTTGCAGTAATGTTATAGCAATGTTAGAGGTTATAATTTCATGTATAAAGTTATGAGGTTGAAAATGTATCCTCATGCTTTAAAATAAGCCCAGGCAAAAACTCTCTAAGAGCAGAAGGGCAGTTCACACCTCATCAAGGCATGTATGGGAGAAATCCAGCCCAGCCTCGCAGGAACAAAGAACGCTGGCCTAGGCAGCATCAAAAGGATCTGTTGGACTCCCCTTCCTAAGGTCAGTTTGGGACTGCAGTGAGGTAATGCTCACCTGACACTAAAGAGGGTGGGGCAAAGCCAAGAAGGAAGAAAGAACATGATAAAAGGGAGAAATGTTTGCCATGCTTTTCCTCTCTCTTCCACCTACATCTATAGACATCACACGAAGCGACTGAAGTACTGATTAAAGGGGAGAGCCTGGCTGAAGAGCAACCAGCTAGCTGGTGATAAGAAGCATCTAAGTTTCAAAGGGCATTAAAAGTGTTAAGATCAGTTTAGAATGTGTTTTGCTTTTATTTCATTTGACAAAATCTGACTTGCTATGTTTGACTTATAACCACTTAAAATCTATCTTCATAGTTAATAGTTCAGTTCGTTTGTTCTACCTGAAGACTGGTACATATCAATTTCTTTGTTAAATTGATGAACTTAGATAAGCTTGCAGCATCCAGCGGGGATAACTGGATACTGCAAGACGGAGGTTTCTAGGGTTCTGTCTGGGACCGGCGATATTGGCTAGTGTCATTTGGTTGCAAGATCCAAGGAGCAGGTTACATATCAGAGGCTGTGTGTGAAAAGCCCAGGAGTGGGGGTTCTCACAGCAGAGCAGGGTAAGGCTGGCTCCCCGAGTCAGGGATTGGAGTGACCTAGCAGATCAGCGGTCCAGATAACACCAGAGGGGAACAATACAGTATGAAAGTGAGATTTCTAAAGCTAGGTACAGCACTCGCCCCAAGATTTAAGAATCTGAAGTTCCTTCCAAAATCTGAGAGGGACGAGGTATGGAGCATGCTTTCAGAAGTCTTAAAAGAGCAACACTCCAGTGCGGAAACTACAGAACCTGAACCACCAAAAAAGAAAATCAACCTTCTGCTGGTGGCATCTGACTCAGATGATGAAAATGGACATTTGTCGGTCTGCACTGCTTGGATCGTTATCGGGCAGAATCCATCATCAGCATGGACGCATGTTCTCTGGAATGGTAGTCGAAGCATGAAGGGACATATGCATTTTTATCACATCTGGCACATAAATACTTTGCTACACCAGCTACAAGAGTGCCATGTGAATGCATTCTCTCACTTTCAGGTAACATTGTTTACCTTTGCAGGAGATAATGCTGCTTGCATCTTGTTTATAAATTTGTCTGTCTGAGCGACTGGATGAACAAGCTGTAGGACTCAGGGGACTTGTAGGAGCTAAAATTTTACATTGTTTTATCTTTGATTGTAGTTATTATTTGTAAATAATTCTACATTTGTAAGCTCAACTTTCCTGATAAAGAGATTGCACTACAGTACTTGTATGAGGTGAACTGAAAATAATATTTATTTTGTTTCTTTTTTACAGTGCAAAGACGTGTAATCAAAAATAAATATAAAGTGAGCACTGTACAGTTTGAATTCTGTGTTGTAATTGAAATAAATGTATATGAAAATTTAGGAAACATCCCAAAAAATGAAATAAATGGTACTCTATTATTGTGTAAAGGTGCAATAAATTATGCGATTAATCAAGATTAATTTTTTTATCTCACAATTAATCACGATTAACTTTTTAATAACTTCACAGCCCTACTCCCCAGCACTACCATGCAGCCACCTGTAGCATGGAACAGGGTAGATGAGAGACAGGGCACAGAAACTGATAAGTCGTGTACGAGAGGAAGTGAGGAAGAACCCTGTCTCCTGTCACAACAGTGGGGCATTTTATAGGTCCAGGGGTAATTAGCTGAGATGTAAATCACCCGGAGTGACGTGGATAGGAACCCCACACTTCATAAAGGGATCCTTGAGTGGCTGCATGATCCAGTAAACCCCAAATACCACAAATGGGATGTATGGTTACCCACACCCCATTGTGCTGTAGCCGGGAGGGTCTCTCACAGAGGCACATGTACTGCTCCCTGTAACACAGACACTAAGTGTTGTGCTGGGGCACTGGCCCACCCCTGACTTTGAGGGGAGAGCACCCCCTACTGAGCCCCCATCCTGCTCCCTGCAGCACAGGCACATAGAACTGTGTGGGGAAAATGGAGTGAGCACTGATACCATGGGAAAAGCGACACTTACTGTGACCCCGAAACAGTTCCCTACAGTACAGGCCCTTAGCGCCATGCTGGGGCACTGGGGTCAGCACTGACTCAGACAGGAGAGCTGGGTCTCTCCTGAAAGCTTCCCAGCTCGATCCCTGCACCACCCACAGTGACGTGATGGATGCAAGTTACCTGAGCACGCAACACCGGCATCTTCTCCATGGGTACAGTCATTCTCTCCCCAAGGCCGAGCCCTGCAGTTGGAGAGGGCAACTTCTGTTCCTTTGCAGTTGACGTTATCCAGCCAGATACGGTCTGACCCTCGCCCAAATCGAGCCCCTCCTGGGGCTGATAACGCCGTCCCACAGCCCAGCTGCCTGCATATGACTCCAGCATCCTGTAAGTCCCAGCTGTCATCACACACGGTTCCCCACTGCTGGTTGTGAAGCACCTCAACCCTCCCAGCGCAGCGACTTGGGCCGTTCACCAGTTGGAGCTGAGCTACTTCTGAGATGCCAGCATCTGCAAACACCCAAGGGAATAAACACTCAGGGAGGTTCCTGTGCATCTTATCTCTCGTGTCGCTTGGGAATGTAGTACCTCTGTCCAGTCTCTGCACAGAGCAACTGCCTTTCAGAGTCTGCCCACCACTGACCAGGCTAATCACTTGGGTAATGTTGAAGTTTCTCCACTGCTCTCCCAGCCAGCTCTCACCTAGCTAGGCTGTCACCTAATTAGGCGGACTGGACGGCAGTCTGACCCACTGCTCCCACTAGAGCACTAAAAAAGATTATCCCCCGCACTGCTGGCAGGAACCTCCTGGGGAGCAGATTTACACCCTCACTCCTGGCGCTGGTATTCGCTCCAGTGTGATACTGTGCAGTACCGTGGGGCAGATGCTGGGATAAGCATCTTGGTGATTGGGAGCTGAACACAGTCACCCGTGTCATTAGTGGTTGCCTTAGCCTGACATCAGCATCGAATTCCATCGCTCCCTGAAAAGATCACCCAGTGTCCATCCCCCTAGAACTGCCCGTGCAGAGGCAATGCACACTTCCTTCAAGCAGAACGACTCCCTCCTGAAGCAAACACTTGTCCCTGCAGGTCTTCCTGACTTGCCAGGACTGACTTGGTAACATTGCTGCACTCGTCTCTAGTACTGCCAGCCCAGTAACAGTCTCAGATGAATGATTACATAGCTGGGCTGACACCTGTGTCCTCACAGAGGGGCAGGAACTTTGGGATACAGAGACTGGCGTGCTGACGCATTTTCAGAAGCCCTAACTTGTATCTGCCCATTTACAGCCTGGGACGTAGATCTTGGATGAGGGTTAATGGGCCCCTGACTAGACTGGCCAGAGGAATTGCTGCAGTGCAAAAATTTGGCTTAGCCTGATCTTCTCAGTGTGCCTGTGGGGCAGCAATACAGACAGTCACACATGGTGGAGGAGAGCCCCGTTAGAAGTCTGGACCTTGAGGATTCACAGTCAGATGGCAGGGGTGGGAAAACTACAGCCCGCAGGTCGGATCTGGCCTGTCTGGGCTTTGGATCTGGTCCATGGGATTACCACCCCTTTGGCGCCATTGGCCCTGCACCACTCCCGGAAGCCGTCGGCACCACGTGCCTGCAGCCCCTGGGGGCAGGGTGGGGGACAGATGGCTCCACGCGCTGCCCTTGCCTGTAGCGCCACACCCCGCAGCTCCCATTGGCCAGGAACAGGGAATCGCGGCCAATGGGAGCATCGGAGGAGCTACACGCAGCCGAGGGCAGCACGTGGAGCCCTCTGCCCTCCCCCAGGCTCCGCAGGGACGTGGTGCCGGCTACTTCCGGGAGCAGTGCGACGCGGCGTGGAGCCAGGGTAAGCAGGGAGCCGGCCCTGGCCCTGGCGCTCGCTGCTGATGCCCTGCAGCTGCTCCAGCTAAGCAACCCCCAGCCTGAGCCTGTACCCTGAACCCCCATCTCACCCTGCCTGCACCCCAACCCCCGCCGCACCTCGCACGCCTCCTGCACTCTGAACCCCTGCCCTAAGCCCTGTCGCACCCCACACCCTTCCAGCACCCCAACCCCCTGCTCTAAGCCCCCTCCCACACTCTACACCACCTCCTACACCCCAACCCCCTTCCCTGAGCCACCCAGATGTGGCCCTTGGGCCAAAAAGTTTGCCCACACCTGAGGTAGAGGTAAGCAAGTTTGGAATGAGTTCTCCCCTGACAGCTAGTGATGAGCTGGGGAGGGGAAAAGGCTTCAAGAACACATTCACTCTGCCCAGGTATCCAGCAGACAGAGCTGTGTTGGCAGGTGCTGGGTTACAAATCACTGTAGTACTTCAATGCAGGAGTAGTAAAATGTAGTTGTCGTGAGTAAAAGGCAGCAGAACTGAGCCTGCCCTGACTGAGGTGGTCACTCTGAACTGAACGGAACTCACTAACCAGGGGGCTCAGACACCAGACCCCCTATCAAGAATGAGAGGAGGTGGAGATGGATGTTCCTGCTGAGGTGTGTGCGTACTGTGTAAGAGGTCTAGGCATCGTTTAATCTGCCCCTCACCACTCTTCAAAGATAGAGTTAATGAAGGCTCCATTAGGAGTCATTTTGGTTTAAGTGATCACTAGAGTGGAAATCACCTGCTGTGAGTGAGGGTTCCCCTCTAAGAGCTCACAGTCTCTGAGAGCTGGGTGGAGCCTCAAGAGAGAGACCTGTAGAGGTCACAGTAGAGAGGCCGGGGGCAGCAGAAGGTGAGGGCCAGCAGAGTGGTGAGTGGCTGGCAGGGCAGCTGCCACCAGAGCAAGCACCCAGACAGCAGACCAAGCCAGGTGCTCTCCTCCCCGCACCCATGGTGGGAGCTAAATTCACACAGCTGCACCTCTGAACTCTGGGTCTTCACTAACAAAGGACAATCACTGTGAGTGGGGTGTGGTGGAGAAAGAAGGGACGGGCACCTTAAAGGAAATTTAGTTGCTGGACTCAAGAACCTGAGGCAAAAGACACTGACCAACATTCTCTTGGGGAGGTGTTTTGCTCATGGTTTTATGTTTATAAATCCTGTTTCTGGCATTTTCCCAAGTTAATGTTGGGGACCTTTCCTCCTTTTATTAAAAAGTTCCTTTTCTGCACTGAGATTCTGTGCTTCCAAGAGGGGAAACTTTGCCTCGTAGAAACACCCAGTGGATTTTGTGTAATTGTATCAGGTTATTGGGTGGATGCTCAAGCTGGATCTGTGTTATATTGCTGAAAAGGAACCTCTAGTTATTGAAACCGGCCCTGGTCACTTCCAACATCACTGGCAGAAGGGTTACATAGATATCAACTTGTGAAATACACAAAAGAAGAAGACTCCTCCCACTGACATGCAGCCACTTCTGGGGTAGGACAGGGCAGCTGAGAAACAGGACAGGGAAATATGTAGGCTGTGTAGTACAGGAAGTGAGGAATAATTGTCTCTCTTATGTCCAGCTCTTGGGGAAGTTACAATTTCAGGACTAATTCCCTGAAATGCAAATCTGCCGGAACACAGTGATTAGGAACCGGACTCTTGAGAAATTGGCCCTGGATTTTTAGTTTGAATGAGCGGCTGCAGACTCCATTGACACCAAATCCAGCCAGTGGAAGCTGCAGTTACCCAGGTCCCTATTGTGCCACAGAGGAGTCTGGCCTAGAAATAGACGCCAACTGGCAGAGGGCACAGGAATGCCTAGAGTTATACAGGGATCACCTGGGTGAGCTATATGCACAATAGTTCACCAAAGGTGGGTTGTGAGGTCTCTGCCAAGAGCCAACAGACTGCTTGTCAAAGTAACGGGGGCAAGATGTTTGTATGGGACATAGTTGAAGAGAGATGTAAAATGTAGAATATGAGGATCCAGAGGTGTTGAAGTGAAGCTTGTCACCTGCACCATGGGAATCCCTTCGGCTGAGCCAATCAGCACATAGAAGAAAGCACAGCCGTGGAGACAGGCTATATTCACTGTCTGGGCCCAGTGGGAGCCTGAGAATTTACAAAGACAAAGGACCCTCAACACAAGTCTTTAAAGAGGGACCTCCTCTGGGAAGAGACAATGGCCTGTACCTACAAAGAAAGAGGAGAGGGGACAAGAGGTCCCTTTCACCCAGGAGGTGGTTGACAGCATTTTTCTCAGGAACAGGAGATCACAGCCAAGCCTGGACTAAAACCCTGGAAGGACTGTGGCATTAGCGTTGCTCTACCAGACAGAAAAGTATCTTGTTCAATGAGGCTAGGCTGTAGTCAGTGTGATATGATTTTATCCCCAAGGTTTTTTCCCCTAGCAGTACCCGTCGGGTAGGCTGTGGAGACCCCTGGAGTGGCACATTCATGGCGGTGTGTATAGGTCCCGGCCGACCCGCTGCCTGCTCGGTTCCTTCTTGCCAGACTACTCCAATAGAGGGAAGGCAGATGGTTTTGGAATGGACATGAGCAACACATTTTGAAGAACAACAGTTACGAGAGGTAGATAACCGTTTTTCTCTTCAAGTGATTGTTCATGTGCATTCCAATAGGTGACTCCCAAGCAGTTTCCCTTGGGGAGGGGTTGGAGTTCACTTGGTTGAGGAATGCAGGACTGCCCTGCCAAAGGCTGCATCGTCCCTTGCCTGTTGGGTAATGGTGTAGTGTGACGTGAAGGTGTGGACAGAGGACCACATTGCTGCCTTGCATATTTCCTTGATAGGGACCTGTGCCAGGAATGCTGTGGACCATGTCTGCGCTCTCGTAGAGTGCACCGTAAGCGAAGGGGCTGGAATTTTAGTCAGGTCGTAGCAAGTCCTGATACAGGACGTGATCCATGATGAAATGCGCTGGGACGAGATCAGAAGCCCCTTCATCCTTTCTGCGATTGCAATAAAGAACTGTGGTGACTTACGAAATGGCTTTGTGCGCTCAGTATAGAATGCTAGGGGATGCCTGACATCCAGAGAATGGAACATGCACCCTCTGTTACTGATATGTGGCTTAGGAAAGAACACAGGTAAAAATATGTCCTGGTTCACATGAAACTGGGAGACTACCTTTGGCAGAAACGCAGGGTGAGGGCGTAGCTGCACCTTGTCTTTATAAAAGACCATATAGGGGGGCTCGGAAGTCAGCGCTCAGAAGTGGGATACCCTTCTGGCCGAGGTTTTGGCCACCAGAAAGGCCACCTTCCAGGAAACGTAGGACAGAGGGCAGGTCGTCATGGGCTTGAAACGGGGCCCCATGAGTGTGGACAGGACCAGGTTGAAGTCCCACTGGGGAATGGGCCATTGTACCTGGGCATAAAGTCTGTCCAAGTCCTTGAGAAACCAGCCCACCATGGGATTGCCGAAGACTGACCTACCCGCTGCCCGCAGGTGGAAGGCCAAAATGGCAGCCAGGTGTACCCTGCAAGATGATATTGCCAACCCCTGCAGCTGGAGGTATAACAGGTAACCAAAACAAGGGGAATTGGCGCTAGCTGTGGTTGCTAGCTGAAGAGACCAGATGGAGAAGAACTTCCATTTTGCCAGGTACGTGGCACGAGTGGAGGGTTGCCTACTTCCCAGCAGGACCTCCTCACTGGGTCCGAACACTGAAGCTCAAGAGGGTTCAGCCAAAGAATTTCCGCGCCATGAGGTGGAGGAACTCCAGGTTGGGGTGTTGTAGGTGGCTGTGGTCCTGTGTGATGAGGCTCAGGCACACAGGAAGGGCTACTAGTCTGTCCACTGAGAGGTTCATCAGCATGGTGAACCAGTGCTGGCGGGGCCACACTGGCGCTATGAGGATAATTGAAGCTCTGTCCCAGCAAGTCTTAAGGAGGACTCTGTGTACAGCAGGTGACTTGCCCATGAAAGATGAAAGGCGTCTGCAATTCAGCCTGGGCTGTGGTTCAGGAAAGAGCAGAATCGCTGGCACTTCCTGTTGCTCCACATCTCGTAGAGGTCTATGAAAAATTGAGTGTGCGATGTCTGGCCTGAGGTGACTGTGAAACAAGCGGCTGAGGCAATCGGCTAGCTTGTTTTGTGCTCCCGGAAGATGCAACACCTCTAGGTGCATCGAGTGAGCCATGCAAAAGTCCCACAGCTCGAGGGCTTCCTAGCTCGGGGAGAGTTCCAAGCACTACCCTATTTGTTTATATAGAGCATCGCTGCAGTGTTGTCTGTCAGCACCAAAACACATGCGCCCTGAAGGGGGCCCTGGAACTCTTGGCATGCCAGAGGAACCGCCCTCAGCTCCCTTACATTGATATGCAGCGATAATTCTGCATGGGACCATAGGCCTTGGGTTCTGATATTGCCCAGGTGCGCTCCCCAACTGAGCGCCTAGGCGTCCGTGACTAGCAATAGCGTAGGTTGAGGTTTGGCAAAGGGTACTCCCACACAGACCACTTGTGACTGCAGCCACTAGTGGAGAGACTCAAGAATGCGAGTGGGGAGGGTAAGTATCCTGTCCATTGGGTCCCTGCTTGGCCTGTGTACTCATGCCAACCACAGCTGGAGGGAGCGAAGGCGTAACCTGGTGTTCTTTATCATGTATTTGCAGGCCGCCATATGCCCCAACAGTTTCATGTAATTTCTGGCCGTGGTTGTGCGGAATCGGTGAAGGTTTTCGATAATGTCCATGAGTGCTTGGAAGCGCAGCTTGGTCAGGAACGCCCTGGCCTGTGTTGAGCCCAAGAGAGCTCCTATGAATTCTATTCTCTGCGTCGGGGCTAGTGTGGATTTGGGCACATTCAATATGAGGCCCAGCCTGTGGAATGTGGCCCAAGCCAGAGACACATGCTCTGCAGCCTGTGCTTGCGACTCAGCCGTGATGAGCCAGTCGTCCAGGTAAGAGAATACTTGCACCTGACGTTTGTGGAGGAAGGCTGCAATGATCGCCATACACTTTGTGAATACCCGGGGGGCCGCCAAGAACCCAAACAGGACCACCCTGAACTGGTAGTGCTGGCCACTGACCACAAATCGAAGAAAATGTCTGTGGGCCAGGATAATGGAGATATGAAAGTACACATCTTTCAAGTCGAGTGCGGCGTACCAGTCCCCTGGATCCAGGGAAGGAATGATGGGAGCCAGAGAGACCATGTGAAACTTCACTTTCCTCATGAATATGTTGAGGTCTCACAGATCCAGGATAGGCTGGAGCCCACCCTTGGCCTTGGGGATGAGGAAATAGCGGGAGTAGAACCTCTTGCCCCTGAACTCCTGAGGAACCTCCTCTATTGCCCCTAAAGCGAGGAGTGATTGCACCTCCTGCAAGAGGAGTCGTTCATGACAAGGGTCCCTGAAGAGAAATGGGGAAAGGGGGTGGGAGGGCAGGAGGGAACAGAATTGGATAAAATATCCCATCCGTACTGTGCTCAGGACCAGTGATCTGAAGTGATCTGGGACCAAGCACGGTAGAAGCGGGAGAATCAATTCACAAAGGGAGGGTAAGGATCCAAATTCAATACTGATGCTCCATCCTCGGGCGCCTCTTCAAAAGTTTGGCTTCGGGCCTGGGGGCTGTTCGGCCAAACCCTGGCCTTGGCCTGAGGAGGACTGTGGCGGGCGTCTCCTGTTATTCCTGACCCGTCTCCTGGACGAGTCTTGCCTCGGAGGCCCAGAGTAGAAGTGAGATGGGGGCTGAGGCTTAAATGGCTTTCTTTGGGGTGCAGGGGTGTGGATCCCCAAAGGTTTTAAAGTCACTTCGAATCCTTAAGGTTGTGCAGGCAAGAATCCATATTTTGGGCAAACAGGTCTGCACGGTTAAAGAGGAGGTCCTGGATCGTGTTCTCGACTTCACATGGTATCCCAGACACCTTCAGCCACACGCTGCACCTCCTTGTAATAGCGGTGGCCATAGTCCAAGCCGCTGAGTCTGCCTCATTTAACGTGGCCTGGAGGGATGTTCTCGAGACCACTCTGCCCTCCTCGAGGAGCGCGCTAAACTCCTTGTGAGAGTCAGCTGGGAGTAACTCCTGGAATTTTGCTAACAAGCTCCAGGAATTGGAAGCAGCTGAGTACCGCTTGCTGGTTGGCCATTCGAAGCTGGAGCCCCCCGGTCGAGTAGACCTTTCGGCCGAAAATGTCCAGCTTCTTAGCATCCTGTGACTTTGGGGTGGGACCTGGCTGCCCCTGTCGCTTCTTATGATTTGCCGCAAAGACCACCAGAATCCCCGGTTGGGAGTGGGTGAAAAGGTGTTTGTACCCTTTCTTTGGCAAAAAATAGCATCTCTCCACCCCTTTAGCAGTGGGTGGTATTGAGGCCGGAATCTGCCAGAGCATCCTAGTAGTATTCTGGATCGTTCTTCTCAGGGGCAAGGGCACCCTAGATGGACAGTCCAGGGAAAGGATGTCCACCATTGGGTCCGACTCCAGGATGCCGCCTGGTAGCACTGGCCTTACGAGTAGGGCAGCAGTGCTGGTGCTCCTTGGAGGAGTCCTTTCCTGCTGCCGGGACATCCCACACCAAGGCCGGGTGGCTGCGCACCGATGATGCAGTGCCATTTCCAGTGCCGGCTGGGTGCGGTAGCTGACTCCATCAGGAGGAGCTTTCAATGATAGTCCCGCTCTCTCTTAGTCCTGGGTCTGAAGCTCCTGCAAATTGGGCACTTGTCTGTCTGATACCGTCTCCTAGGCACTTGAGACAAGGAGCGTGTGGATCGTTTGTGGGCATAGGTTTCGCACACCTCTCGCACTCCTTAAACCCCTGTGACCGAGGCATGCCCAGGTGCCTGGGGAAACTGGGGTGGGGGGAAAGCCCCCCAAAGTGAGTCCAACTTACTAGAAACTACTATATAACTAACTATTAACTATCTACAACTAAAAAAAGGGAACCACTAGTAGGGTGACCAGACAGCAAGTGTGAAAAATCGGGAGGGGGATGGGGGGTAATAGGAGCCTGTATAAGAAAAAGACCCCAAAATCGGGACTGTCCCTATAAAATCGGGACATCTGGTCACCCTAACCACTAGGTAGGCACTTGCGAATGCAAAAGACTCAGCTGCTCCAACGACCATCACTGGCAGTAAGAAGGAACTGAGCACATGGCAGGTCTGCAGGGAACTATATACACCACTATGAAGACGCCACTCCAGGGGTTTCCACAGCCAACCCGATGGGTACCGCTAGGGAAAAACCTTCCGATGATCGTGCATGCGCGCACACCTATTGGTATGAACATGAGAAATCATGCAAAGAAGAACATAGCAACTCCCACTGATGGGTTTCAACAGCCTCTGCAAAAGCCTGTTAGGGGTTCACTCCCTGTCAATTAATCACGGTTAACTTACGCGATTAACTCAAAAAAAAATCATGATTAAAAAAATTGATCACTAATCGCAGTTTTAATCACACTGTTAAACAATAGAATATCAATTGCAATTTATTAAATATTTTGCATATTTTCTATGTTTTCAAATATATTGATTTCAATTACAACACAGAATACGATGTGTATAGTTCTCACTTTATATTATTACAGTTAAAGTTGTTTTATCCGGCATGTTGGGGAAACGGGGGGTGCCGGTAAATGAAAAATGCTGGTTAACTAAGAGGGAGGGAGTTTGGGTTCAGGAGGGAGTGTGGGGCTGGGAGTTGGGGCACATGAGGGGGTGTGGAGTACGGGCTCTGGGAGGACGTTTGGGTGCAGGAGGGGGCTCGGGGCAGGCAGTTAGGGCACGGTATCGAGTGCAGGCTGCCAGATCCGGGGGCACTCACCTCAGGTGGCTCGCCGCAAGCAGCAACTTGTCCTGGCTCCTCCTAGGTGGAGGCGCGGCAGGCGGCTTGGTGCACTATATCCGCCAGCACGTGCCACCCCCGCAGCTCCCATTGGCCATGGTTGCCAGTCAATAGGAGCTGTGCAGCTGGCATGGGGGGGCAAAATGCAGAGCCACCTGGCATGCTTCTGCTTAGGAGTAGCCAGAGCTCAGGACAGGTCACCGCTTACGGAGAGTCATCCAAGGTGAGCTGCACATGGATCTTACACATCGCACCTCCTCCCGCATACTGAGACCCCTCCCACACCCAAAGTCCCTCCTAGAGCCCACGCTCCACACCCCCTCCTGAACCCCAGCACCTTGCCGGCATCACGCCAACCGGACTATAAACGGGCATTTCAATTAAGATCAGAAACACCGATTTATAGAGCTTTCCTGTTGGCGAAGTGATGGAAAAAACAGATTTTACTGTGTTTTGCTTTCATTTAATCTGACAAAATACGACTTGTTCTGTTTTGACTTATAATCACTTAAAATCTATCTTCATAGTTAATAACTCAGTTTGTTTGTTCAACCTGAAGCAGCGTGTTTGGTTTGAAGCATGTCAGAGAATTCCCTTGGGATAACAAGCCTGGTACATCCCAATTTCTTTGTTAAATTGACGAACTCATATAAGCTTGCAGCGTCCAGCGGGCATAACTGGAGAGTGCAAGAAGGAGGTTCCTCAGGTTGGGTCTGGGACTGGCAATATTGGCTAGTGTCATTTGGTTGCACAATCCAAGGAGCAGCTTACATGTCAGAGGCTGTGTGTGAACAGCCCAGAAGTGGGGGTTCTCACAGTAGAGCAGGGAAAGGCTGGCTCCCACAGACAAGGATTGGAGTGACCTAGCAGATCACCAGTCCAGATAACACCAGAGGGGAACGTCACAGAACCAATATGAGATTTCTAAAACTAGTTACAGCACTCAACCCAAGGTTTAAGAATCTGAAGTGCATTTCAAAATCTGAGAGGGACAAGGTGTGGAGCATGCTTTCAGAAGTCTTAAAAGAGCAACACTCCAATGTGGAAACTACAGAACCTGAACCACTAAAAAAGAAAATCAACCTTCTACTGTTGGCATCTGACTCAGATGATGAAAAAGAACATTTTTCGGTCTGCGCTGCTTTGGATCGTTAGTGAGCAGAACCCATCATCAGCATGGATGCATGTTCTCTGGAATGGTGATCGAAGCGTGAAGGGACAAATGAATTTTTACCGCATCTGGCACATAAATATTTTGCTACACCAGCTACAACAGTGCCATGTGAATGCCTGTTCTCACTTTCAGGTAACATTGTAAACAGGAAGCAAGCAGCATTATTTCCTGCAAAGGTAAACAAATTTCTCTGTCTGAGCGATTGGCTGAATGAGATGTAGGACTGAGTGGACTTGTAGGATCTAAAATTTTACATTGTTTTATTTTTGATTGCAGTTATTATTTGTAAATCATTCTACATTTTTAAGTTCAACATTCCTGATAAAGAGATTGCACTACAGTACTTGTATGAGGTGAACTGAAAATAATATTTGTTTTGTTTCTTTTTTACAGTGCAAATATGTGTAATCAAAAATAAATATAAAGTGAGCACTGTACACTTTGTATTCTTTGTTGTAATTGAAATCAATATATTTGAAAATGTAGAAAACATCTCGAAAAATTGAAATAAATAGTATTCTATTATTCTGTAAAGATGCGATTAATTGTACAATTAATAATGATAATGTTTTTATCTCACAATTAATCATGATTATCTTTTTAATAACTTGACAGCCCTACTCCCCACCACTACCATGCAGCCACCCTGTGGGGTGGAACAGAGAGACAGGGCACAGAAACTCATAAGCTGTGTAGGAGAGGTAGTTAGGAAGAACCCTGTCTCCAGTCACAACAGTGGGGTATATTACAACTTTATGGGTAATTAGCTGAGATGTAAATCACCCAGAGTGACATAGATAGGAACCCCACACATCATAAAGGTATCCTTGAGTGGCTGCAGGATCCATTCAACCCCAAATCACACAAATGGGATCTACAGTTACCCAGCGCCCCATTGTGCTGTAGCTGGGAGGGTCTTTCACAGAGGAACACGAACTGCTCCCTGCAGCACAGACCCTAAGTGGAGTGCTGGGGCACTGGCCTAGCACTGACTTAGAGGGGACAGCACCCCCTCCTGATCCCCCATCCCGCTCCCTGGAGCACAGGCATGTAGAACTGTGTGGGGAAATGGGGTCAGCACTGATACCATGGGAGGAGAGACACTTACTGTGAACCCAAAATGGCTCCTTACAGTACAGGCCCTTACCACCATGCTGGGGCACTGGGGTCAGCACTGACTCAGACAGGCGAGCTGGGTCTCTCCTGAAAGATTCCCAGCCCGATCCCTGCACCACCCACAGTGATGTGATGGATGCAAGTTACCTGAGCACACAACACCGGCATCTTCTCTGTGGTTACAGTTATTGTCTCCCCAAGGCCGAGCCCTGCAATCGGAGAGGGCACCTTCTGTCCCTGTGCAGTTGACGTCATCCAGCCAGATACGGTCAGATCCTTGCCCAAAGTGAGCCCCACCTGGGGCTGATAACGCCGTCCCACAGCCCAGCTGCCTGCACACGACTCCGGCATCCTGTAAGTCCCAGCTGTCATCACACACGGTTCCCCAGAGCTGGTTGTGAAGCACCTCGACTCTCCCAGCGCAGCGACTTGGGCTGTTCACCAGTCGGAGCTGAGCCACTTCTGATATGCCAGAGTCTGCAAATACCCAAGGCAATAAACAGTCAGGGAGGTTCCTGTACATCTGATCTCTTATGTCACTGGGGAACGTAGCACCTCCCGCCGACGGATTTGACCAGTCTCTGCACACAGCCACTGCCAATCAAGGGCTCCCCACCACTGACCAGGCTAATAACTTGGGCAATGATGATGTTTGTCCACTCCCCTCCCAGCCAGCTGTCACCTAGTTAGGCTGTCACCTAATTAGGCAGACTGGATGGCAGTCTGACCTACTGCTCCCATTTGAGCACTTATAAAGATCACCCCCCGCACTGGTGGCAGGAACCTCCTGAGGAGCAGATTTACACCCTGACTCCTGGTGCTTGTATTTGCTCCGGTGGGATACTCTGCAGTGCTGCAGGGCAGACACTGGGATAAGCATCTTGGTGACTGGGAGCTGAACACAGTCACCCGTGTCATTAGTGGTTGCCTTAGCCTGACATCAGCATCGAATTTACATGTGTTGGCTCCATAGCTCCCTGAAACCGTCACACTGACAGCTCTCCCCTGACAGCTAGTGATGAGCTGGGGAGGGGCAAAGGCTTCAGGAGCAGATAGTATTTACAGAACACAGCCACTCTGCCTAGGTATCCAGCAGACAGAGCTGTGTTGGCTGATGCTGGGTTACAATCACTGTAGTACTTGAATGCAGGGGGAGTGAAATGTTGTTGTCCTGATTGTCTGAGTAAAGGGCAGCAGAACTGTGCTTAGCCTGCGCGGACCGAGAGGGTCACCCACAACTGAACTGAACTCACTAACCAGGGGGCTCAGATGTAAACAGAGTCAGAATGGGCTCTACCCTGACATCTGGTGGTGAGGACTTCAGGGCACACCCACCCTTGCCTAGCATGATGGACTGCTTGCCCAAATGGTCACTTTGGCTGCTGTGGGATCCCCAGTCTCTTTGTTATTGGGGCAGGAGTAATGAAGTCTTGTTATTCAGGTTATGTGAATCAAGGACAGTAGTACTGTACTTGGGGTTGTATGATGGAGGGACTCACCCTCAACTGATTAGCACTCGCTAGGCAAGGGACATGGGTTCCAAAACCCAGTGAATTGAGAAAGGCTGTGATAGGTATGTGTATTTGGTAGTGTGGGCCCCTTCTGAGGGCCCTGAACACCACTCTTACTTCTCTCTCCTTTGTGTAACAACAAAGCTAATTTTGGCTTCATTAGAAGTCTTCTTACATGCTACAGAGCTGAAATCACTGATACCTGGTTCTAAGCATTCAACCTAATTTGGGCTAGTGGTGCACCAGCACTGAGGCTCCCCTATTACCAGCTAAAATCACTAAGAGCTGCAGTCACTGAGAGCTGTGTTAAGTGGGGGGACTGAAGAGAAGTTGGCAAGTGGCTAGCAGGCTGGCTAGTGGAGAGGCACAGCTGGTGGCGCAGATAGCAGGGTGGCTGGCGGAGTGGAGCGGATAGTGGAGAGGTGCAGCTGGTGGAGCGGATAGCAGGGCGGCTGGCGAAGCGGAGCAGCTGGCGGTGAAGATTGCAGGAGAACCCCACAGAAAGGCATGGCAATCAGCCGTCAATCCGAGCAGCAGAGCATGCAAGATGCCCCCCCATTCTACCCCCACTTCCACCAACGCAAGGGGAAGTAAACTCTGCAGATGAACTTCTGAACTCTGGGGGGCTGCACTGACCAAGGACAAAAACAGTGGGAGCGGTGGCTGTTGGGTTGCGGGACTCACGAACCACTCTGGGGCTGCACTGACCAAGGTCAGAAACTGTGGGAGGGATGACTGTTGGTTTGCTGGACTTAAGATCCTGAGGGGAAAAGGAGACTGCCAACCTTACTTGGGAGAGGGTTTTTTGCTCATGGTTTGTGTTAGGAATCTTGTTACTGGAGTTTCCCCAACATAATGCAGGATAATGTTTCCCTCCTTTATTAAAAGGCTTTTGCTACACTCAGACTCTGTGCTTGCAAGAGGGGAAGCATTGCCTCTTAGAGGCGCCCAGGGGGATGGTATGTAATTGTCCCAGGTTGCTGGGTGGGGGCTTGAGCCGGTTTTGTGTTGTGTTATTGAAATGGAACCCCTAAATACTGACCCCGGCCCTTGTTGCTGCCAACTCTGATGGGTAGACAGACACCAGACTCCTATCAAGAGTGAGAGGGGGTGGAGATGGGTGCTCCTGCTGAGGGGTGTGGGCTCTGTGTAAGACGTCTAGAAATGGTTTAATATGCCCCTCACCACTCTTCAAAGATAGAGCTAATAAAGGCTCCATTAGGAGTCTTTTTGGTTTCAGTGATAACTAGAGCTGAAATCACCTGCTGTGAGACAGTGTTTCTGCTCAGCCTGCTTCAGCACTGAGGTTTCCCAACTAAGAGCTGGCAGTCACTGAGAGCTGGGTGGAGCCTCAACAGAGCGACCTACAGAGGTCACAGTAGAGAGGCCGGGGGCAGCAGAAGGTGAGGGCGAGCCGAGTAGTGAGTGGCTGGCAGGGCAGCTGCCACCAGAGCAAGGACCCAGACAGCAAGGCGAGCCAGGCACTCTCCTCCCAGCCCCCATGGTGGGAGCTGAACTCAAATAGGTGCACCTCTGAACTCTGTGTCTTTACTAACCAAGCACAACCACTATGAGTGAGGTGTGGTGGAGGGAGAAGGGAGCAGCACTTTAAAGGAACTTTTGGTTGCTGGACTCAAGAACCTCAGGCAAAAGACACTGACCAAAATACTCTGGGGGAGGTGTTTTGCTCATGGTTTTATGTTTATAAATCCTGTTTGTTGCTTTTCCCCAAGTTAATGCCGGGGGACTTCCCTCCTTTTATTAAAAAATATTCTGTGCTTGCAAGAGAGGAAGCTTTGCCTCGTAGAAGCACCCATGGGGTAGATGTGTACTTGTCCCAGGTTACTGGGTGGGTGCTCAAGCCGGATCTGTTTTATATTGCTGGAAAGGAACCCCTAGATATTGAACCCGGCCATGGTCGCTTCCGATGCCACTAGCAGAAGGGTTACATAGATATCGACTTGTGACAATCCGAAGAAGTGAGCTGTAGCCCACAAAAGCTTATGCTAAAATAAATTTGTTAGTCTCTAAGGTGCCACAATACTCCTGTTCTTTTTGCGGATACAGACTAACACGGCAGCTACTTTGAAACAAAAAAGAAGACCCCCCCACTGACATGCAGCCACTTCTGGGGTAGGACAGGGCAGCTGAGAAACAGGACAAGGAAATATGTAGGCTTTGTAGGGCCGGAAGTGAGGAAGAATTGTGTCTCCTGTGTCCAGCTCCTGGGGAAGTTACAACTTCAGGACTAATTCCCTGAAATGCAAATCTGCCGGAACACAGTGATTAGGAACCAGACTCTTGAGAAATTGGCCCTGGATTTTTAGTTTGAGTGAGCAGCTGCAGGCTCCGTTGACACCAAATCCGACCAGTGGAAGCTGCAGTTACCCAGGTCCCCATTGTGCCACAGAGGAGTCTGGCCCAGAGATAAGTAGACGCTGTTAGGCAAGAGTTAAAAATTCAGTTAGCAGCTGAGGCAGAAACCCAGGTAACTAACAAGCAGGCCCAAGGACAGTGGCAGCTGTAAACACTTGATAACTTAAATGGTCAGATGTCCACCCTGTAACTTGGCCTCTCAGTAAGAAAGACCAGTACAAACCCTCCGCTGCTCTCCAGATATCTGTGAACATTCATCCCTATCCCCACCCCACCCCACCCCTTCCCCTTCAGGGTAGTCATAAATAATTGATGTAATCAGGATGGTTTCTATGCGTATCTTCTGTTCCCGTCATTATCATGTTAAGTGTTCTTTCCCTCCCTCTCTTTTGCTGAAACAATGTTTCTCTCTGTAAGTACACAATAAATACAAATGGAATAATAAGAAAATTTATATAACTGCTCACTGAAACATCATACTTTTGAATCTATTTATGAGTCTTTTCGGTGCTGTGAATAAACCTCTTCAGTATTGTCTGTGCTGCCTGATTCTTGGGGGAAAGAATCACCTTGCTTCACAACGCCAACTGGCAGAGGGCACAGGGATGCCTAGAGTTATACAAGGATCCCCTGGGTGAGATATATGCACAATAGCTCACCAAAGGTGTCATGTGATGCCTCTACCAAAAGCCAGCAGCCTGCTGGTCCATCTAATGGGAGCAAGATGTTTCTATGGGACATAGTTGAAGAGAGATGTAAAATATAGAAGATGATGCTCTAGAAGTGTTGAAGTGAAGCTTTTCACCTGCACCATGGCAATCCCTTCCATAGAGCCAATCAGCACATACAACACAGCCATGGAGACAGGCTATATTCACTGTCTGGGCCCAGTAGGGGCCTGAGAATTTACAAAGACAAAGGATCCTCAGCACAAGTCTCCGAACAGAGACCTCCTCTGGGAAGAAACAATGGTCTGTACCTACAAAGAAAGAGGAGAGGGGACAAGAGCTCCCTTTCACCCAGGAGGCGACTGTCAGCATTTGTCTCAGGAAAAGGAGATCACAGCCAAGCCTGGAGTAAAACCCTGGAAGGACTGTGGAGTGAGTGTTGCTCTACCAGACAGAAAAGTATCTTGTTTAATGAGTCTACGCTCTAGTCAGCCTAGTATGATTTTGTTGGCCATGGAACCATTTCTTTCCAACCCTTCTCCTGGCTACCCCTCAAATCTCTACACTCTGTGAAATCACTTCTCCTTGGTGTGACTGTGAAGGAATCTGGAGCTGTGTGTTGATTGGGGCAGAGATGGGAGGTGGAGCTGGTCACCTTGGGACTGTGGTCCTTTGGGAGCAGTAGATCTGTGACTGGTGTGAATGCCCAGGGAGACACGGACTAGGTGCTGCAGGAGGACACTCGGAGGGCTGAGGGGTGAAGCGTGCATATTGCCAACCTCGACAGCGGTCACCCCCTCCACAAGGCCTAGAGAGAATGGCTTGTGTTGCCTGTGGCCGAGGAAGGCGAGGAGCTGCCGCCAGTGGGCACAGACAAGGCTTCCTCATGTTAGAGGCCCATGGCACCACACTGGTGTATTAGGGCCAGCACAACTGCAAATGGAGAGCACCCCCAACTGACACCCCCCTACCTGCAATACAGGCCCTTAGCGCCATGCTGGGGCACTGGGGTCAGCGCAGACTCAGACAGGAGAGCTGGGTCTGTGCTGAAAGCTTCCCAGCCCGATCCCTGCACCACCCACAGTGACGTAATGGATGCAAGTTACCTGAGCACACAACACTGGCATCTTCTCTGTGGGTACAGTTATTCACTCCCCAAGGCCGAGCACTGCAATCGGAGAGGGCAACTTCTGTCCCTGTGCAGTTCACGTTATCCAGCCAGATATGGTCAGATCCTTTCCCAAATCGAGCCCCTCTTGGGGCTGATAACGCCGTCCCACAGCCCAGCTGCCTGCACACAACTCCGGCATCCTGTAAGTCCCAGCTGTCATCACACACGGTTCCCCACAGCTGGTTGCGAAGCACCTCGACTCTCCCAGCGCAGTGACTCCTGCTGTTCACCAGTCGGAGCTGAGCCACTTCTGAGATGGCAGCCTCTGCAAACACCCAAGAGAATAAACACGCAGGGAGGTTCCTGTGCATCTGATCTCTCGTGTGGCTGGGGAACTTAGCACCTCCTGCAGACGAATCTGATCGGTCTCTGCCACTGCCTGTCAAGGGCTCCCCACCACTGACCAGCCTAAACATTGGGCAATGTTGAAGTTTGTCCACTCCCCTCCCAGCCAGCTCTCACCTAGTTAGGCTGTCATCAAATTAGGCAGACTGTATTGCAGTCTGACCTACTGCTCCCACTACAGCACTTAAAAAGATCACCCCCCGCACGGCTGGCAGGAACCTCCTGGGGAGCAGATTTACACCGACACTCCTGGCGCTGGTATCCGCTCCAGTGCGATACTGTGCAGTGCTGTGGGGCAGACGCTGGCATTAGCATCTTGGTGACTGGGAGCTGAACACAGTCACCCGTGTCATTAGTTGTTGCCTTAGCCTGACATCAGCATCGAATTTACATGTGTTGGCTCCATAGCTCCCTGAAACCGTCACCCAGAGTCCATCCCCCTTAGAAAAGGCTTCAGGACCAGATTGTGTTTACAAGAACACACCCACTCTGCCTAGGTATCCAGCCTACAGAGCTTTGTTGGCTAGTACTGGGATACAAATCACTGTAGTACTTCAATGCAAGGGTAGTGAAATGTTGTTGTCCTGCTTGTGTGAGTAAAGGGCAGCAGAACTGTGCTTAGCCTGCCCTGACTGAGTGGGTCACCCACAACTGAACTGAACTCACTAACCAGGGGGCTCAGACACCAGACCCCTATCAAGAATGAGAGGAGGTGGAGATGGATGTTCCTGCTGAGGTGTGTGCGTACTGTGTAAGAGGTCTAGGCCCCTCACCTAATCTTAATCTTAATCTGCCCCTCACCACTCTTCAAAGATAGAGTTAATTAAGGCTCCATTAGGAGTCTTTTTGGTTCAAGTGATCACTAGAGCTGAAATCACCTGCTGTGAGACAGTGTTTTTGCCCTGCCTGCTTCGGTACTCAGGTTTCCCCACTAAGAGGTGACTGTCATTGAGAGCTGGGTGGAGACTGAAGAGAGCAACCTGCAGAGGTCACAGCAGAGAGGCCGGGGGCGGCAGAAGGTGAGGGTGAGCAGAGTGGTGAGTGGCTGGCGGGGCAGCTGCCACCAGAGCAGGCACCCAGACAGCAGAGCGAGCCAGGCGCTCTCCTCCCTGCCCCCATGGTGGGAGCTAAACTCACACAGCTGCACCTCTGAACTCTGGGTCTTCACTAACCAAGGACAACAACCACTGCAAGTGCAGTGCAGTGGAGGAAGAAGAGAGCGGCACCTTAAAGGAATTTTTGGTTGCTGGACTCAAGATCCTGAGGCAAAAGACACTGCCCAACGTACTCTGGGGGAGGTGTTTTGCTCATGGTTTTATGATTATAAATCCTATTTGTGGCATTTTCCCAAGTTAATGTCGGGGACCTTCCCTCCTTTTATAAAAAGTTTCTTTTCTGCACTGAGACTCTGTGCTTGCAAGAGGGGAAGCTTTCCCCCGTAGAAGCACCCATGGGGTGGATGTGTACTTGTCCCAGGTTACTGGTTGGGTGCTGAAGCCGGATCTGTGTTGTATTGCTGGAAAGGAACATCTAGATATTGAACCCGGCCCTGGTCGCTTCCGACGCCACTGGCAGAAGGGTTACATAGATATCCACTTGTGACATACACAAAAGAAGAAGACTCTCCCCACTGACATGCAGCCACTTCTGGGGTAGGACAGGGCAGCTGAGAAACAGGACAGGGAAATATGTAGGCTGTGTAGGGCAGGAAGTGAGGAAGAATT
>NW_020697223.1:0-3079 GCF_002925995.2 Terrapene triunguis
TTTGTGTTTCTCCCTGATGCAAAGCCACCTTTCTTGATTTTAATTCCCTGTACCTGTACGCCATGTCATCACTCGCCCCTCCCTCCCTCCCTCCCTCCTTCCCCTGGTCCATCAGATACTAGTTTTGCGCCTTTTTTCAGACCAGACGCCATAGCTATCACTGGGATCATGGAGCCCGCTCAGATCACCGCGGCAATTATGAGCACTATGAACACCACGCGCATTGTCCTGGAGTATATGCAGAGCCTCCTGGACATGCCAAAGCCAAACCAGGGCCAGCTGAGGAGGAGGCGATTGCAGCGCGGCGACGATAGTGATGAGCCTCTCACAAGGCACAGGCCCCAGCAATGTGGAAATCATGGTGTTACTGGGGCAGGTTCATGCCGTGGACCGCCGATTCTGGGCCCGGGAAACAAGCACAGACTGGTGGGACTGCATCGTGTTGCAGGTCTGGGACGATGCCCAGTGGCTGCGAAACTTTCGCATGCGTAAGGGCACTTTCATGGAACTTTGTGACTTGCTTTCCCCTGCCCTGAAGCGCCAGAATACCAGGATGAGAGCAGCCCTCACAGTGGAGAAGCGAGTGGCGATAGCCCTGTGGAAGCTTGCAACGCCAGACAGCTACCGGTCAGTCGGGAATCAATTTGGAGTGGGCAAATCTACTGTGGGGGCTGCTGTGATCCAAGTTGCCAGGGCAATGAGAGACCTGGTGATATCAAGGGTAGTGACTCTGGGAAACGTGCAGGCCATAGTGGATGGCTTTGCTGCAATGGGATTCTCAAACTGTGGTGGGGCGATAGACGGAACCCATATCCCTATCTTGGCACCGGCGCACTAAGCCACCGAGTACATAAACCGCAAGGGGTACTTTTCAATGCTGCTGCAAGCCCTGGTGGATCACAAGGGACGTTTCACCGACATCAACGTGGGCTGGCCGGGAAGGGTACATGATGCTCGCGTCTTCAGGCAGTCTCTTCTGTTTCGAAAGCTGGAGGAAGGGACTTTCTTCCCGGACCAGAAAATAACCCTTGGGGATGTTGAAATGCCTATCGTTATCCTTGGGGACCCAGCCTACCCCTTAATGCCATGGCTCATGAAGCCGTACACAGGCAGCCTGGACAGGAGTCAGGACCTGTTCAACTACAGGCTGAGCAAGTGCCGAATGGTGGTGGAATGTGCATTTGGCCATTTAAAAGCGCGCTGGCGCAGCTTACTGACTCGCTCAGACCTTAGCGAAAAGAATATCCCCATTGTTATTACTGCTTGCTGTGTGCTCCACAATATCTGTGAAAGTAAGGGGGAGACATTTATGGCGGGGTGGGAGGTTGAGGCAAATCGCCTGGCCTCTGATTACGCGCAGCCAGATACCAGGGCGGTTAGAGGAGCACAGCAGGGCGCGGTGCGCATCAGAGAAGCGTTGAAAACCAGTTTTGTGACTGGCCAGGCTACGGAGTGAAACTTCTGTTTGTTTCTCCTTGATGAACCCTCCGCCCCTCCCTCCACACCCGGTTAACGCTACTTCCCTTGAAACCAAACACCCCACCCTCCCCTACTACCCTCCCCCCTTCGAGCACCACTTGCAGAGGCAATAAAGTCATTGTTACTTCACATTCATGCATTCTTTATTAATTCAGCACACAACTAGGGGGATAATTGCAAAGGTAGGCCTGGATGGGTGGGGGAGGAGGGAAGGAAAAAGACACAATGAACTTTAAAACTTATTGCACTGGAAATCATCTAGGCTGGAGTGATTGGGTGGCCGGAGGCCCCCCCACCGTGTTCTTGGGCGTCTGGGTGAGGAGGCAATGGAACTTGGGGAGGAGGGCTGTTGGTTACAGAGGGGCTGTAGCGGCGGTCTCTGCTCCTGCTGCCTTTCCTGCAGCTCAACCATACGCAGGAGCATATCACTTTGATGCTCCAGCAGCCGGAGCATCGACTCTTGCTTTCTGAGTACAAGTTGACGCCACCTCTCCTCTTCAGCCCGCGTTTCAGCACGCAACTTCTCCTCTTGAGCACGCAACTTCTCCTCTTCAGCCCGCGATTCAGCACGCCACCTCTCCTCTCGCTCATATTGGGCTTTTTTAAAATCAGTCATTGACTGCCTCCACGCATTCTGCTGTGCTCTGTCAGCATGGGAGGCAGTCTGTAGTTCAGTAAACATTTCGTCACGCGTCCTTCGCTTCCTTCTTCGAATATTCACTAGCCTCTGCGAAGGAGTAAGATTTGCAGCTGGTGGAGAAGGGAGAGGTTGTTAAAAAAGATACATTTTAGAGAACAATGGGTAGACTCTTTCACGTTAGATTTTGCTGTTCACAACATCACACAGCACATGTGCTTTCGTTACAAGGTCGCATTTTTCCTCTTATATTGAGAGTCTCCTGGTTTGGTGTGAGAGATCACTCACGCAGTGCCAGGACACAGATTTCAGCTTGCAGGCAGCCATGGTAAGACATACAGTCTTTGGGCTTTTTTAACCTTCTTAACATGTGGGGATGGTTTCAAACAGTACTGCCCTCATTTCCCATACCAAGCACCCGTTTGGTTGGCCATTTAAAATGGGTTTCCAATGTAAAAGGAGGGGCTGCGATTTCAGGTTTAACATGCAGCACAAACCCAACTAACTCCCCTACCCCACACACCCAATTCTCTGGGATGGTCACTTCAACCCTCTCCCCCACCGCGTGGTTAACAGCGGGGAATATTTCTGTTCAGCAGAGCAGGAAGGGGCACCTCTGAATGTCCCCTTAATAAAATTGCCCCATTTCAACCAGGTGACCGTGAATGATATCACTCTCCTGAGGATAACAAAGAGCGATAAGGAATGGATGTTGTCTGCATGCCAGCAAACACCGGGACCATACGCTGCCATGCTTTGTTATGCAATGATTCCAGACTACGTGCTACTGGCCTGGCGTGGTAAAGTATCCTACCATGGCGGACGGGATAAGGCAGCCCTCCCCAGAAACCTTTTGCAAAGGCTTTGGGAGTACATGAAGGAGAGCTTTCTGGAGATGTCCCTGGAGGATTTCCGCTCCATCCCCATACACGTTAACAGACTTTTCCAGTAGCTGTACTGGCC
>NW_020697224.1:0-4358 GCF_002925995.2 Terrapene triunguis
CCCCCCCCCCCCCGAACCCCTGGACCTTCCCACTGGGGAGCCCGCAGCCGTGAGGGGGTTGGTGCATCTCTCCATGGGGCTGGCTCCAGGGGTCATGAGCAGGCGGACCAGAGCATGACCTTCAGACGGGGCATTCCCCAGGGGGCTCCTGGGGGTGGGCACATGGGCTAAGGGGGCCAGTGGGGTGTTTCTGCTGGGGGTCAGGCAGGCGCCAGGGGCATTGGGGGGGCAGCACTCACCGTTGGGGGTCAGGCGGGCGCCAGGGGAGCTGGCTGAACTGGGTGCCGGGGAGGCCCCGTCCCGGGTGCTGTCGGGGGCTGGGGGAGGCCGGGAGGCCTTTCCCCTCAGGATGTCGATCACCTGGGAACGGGGGATGGAGGGAGTTACCCTGTCCCGCTGGGAGCCCCCCAGACCCACCCCAAGGCCCCCTAATCCCCCCCCATCCCCACGTGGCAGCAGTGTCTCCTCCCCTCCCTGCTTCCCTTCATCCCAATGGCCCCCACTCTCCCTCCCTCCATGCCTCTATACCCCCAGCCTCTCCCTCCCAATAACCCCCCAGGGGCCTCTTAGTGCAGCCCCTCTTTGTCCTCCTGCCGACCCTCCCCAGGCCCCTGCTCACCTCCTCAGGGTCCCCCCGCGTCCTCCTGCCGACCCTCCCCAGGCCCCTGCTCACCCCCCCCCGGATCCCCCTACGTCCTGCCGACCCTCCCCAGGCCCCTGCTTACCCCCCCAGTGTCCCCCCCACGTCCTGCCGACCCTCCCCAGCCCCCTGCTCACCCCCCAGCATCCCCCCCACGTCCTGCCGACCCTCCCCAGCCCCCTGTTCACCCCCCCAGGGTCCCCCCCACTCACCCGCCGGTTCTTGGCCACCATGAGCGCCGTGTCATTATGATAGTTCTTGATCCCGCAGTCGGCCCCGTTTCGCACCAGCAGCCGCAGGGCGTCTAGCAGCCCCCGTCCACTGGCCACGTGCAGCGCCGTGCACCCCGCATACGACTGCGCGTTCACATTCGCCCCATTCTGCCGTGGTGGGGGAGAGAAGAGACGGGCGGTGAGACGGGACAGACAACGCCCCCCGCCCAGAGCGTCATGTCCAGGGGCGGTGACTGGGAGGCTGCAGGGTTTGGGGGGGCAGTGACAGGAACCTGGTTGGGGCAAGGAGACATTTGGGGGAGCTGATGGGAGGGAGAGGGGCCAGGTGTGGGGGAGAGGCCGGTGGGGGGGGAAGGGGGCCTGGCCCTCACCTGTATTAGCAGCTCCACCATGTCCAGGCTGTTGTTCTCCACGGCATGGAGCAAGGGGGAGCGGCCGCTCTTGATGTCCTGTGTGGGGTGCACAGCAGGGTCAGACCCCTCAGGTACAGACAGGCTCCTCCCCGCCCCCAGTCACACATACACCCCGCCCGGAAATCCCCCCTCAGTTCACAAAGTTCTCTCCCAGCTCTGCATCCTCTTCCCCACTGCATCCCCAGCCCCCCTTGTGTGTGTGTGGTGGGGGGGTTGGAGGGGATGGGCTCCCCCGTACCCAGCCCCCCGTGCGCCATGTCTGTGGGGTGGGGGTAGGCGCCCCCCCATGCTCACCACAGCGTCGATGTCCGCCCCGTGCTCCAGCAGCAGCAGCACCGTGTCCCGGTTCGAGGTGGCCACAGACACATGCAGGGGGGTGAGACCTGGGGGGAGAGAACGGGGCGGGGGGTGAGAGAGGCACAAGGGGGAGGGATGGGGGGGGGGGTGCTGGCCTGGCTTGGGGCGGGGGCCTTTGGGCTTTTCCAGAGATTCTGGTCCCAGTTCTCAGCTGTTTGGAAAAATTCTCAAAAACACGAGCTCCCTCCTGACCCCAGTAGCCCCCATCCCCGCATCCACCCCTCCCGCCCCCAGTCCCCTCCATCCCCTCCCGCCCTGCTCACCCTCGTAGTTCCGGGCCTCCAGCTCAGGTCGGTTGCTGCCCCACTCCAGCAGCTCTCGCAGGCACCGGGGGCTGCCGTGCTCGCAGGCCAGGTGCACCGACGTTTGTCCGTGCCGGTCCAGTGCCATCGGGGAAGCCCCGTGCGAGAGCAGCAGCTTCACCAGGGACGGCTGGGTGGTGATCACCGCCAGGTGCAAAGGGGTCTGAGGGGGGAGAGGCACAAGGCACTGCTGCAGGGAAGCTCACAACGCCTGGCAGTGGGTCCCAGCTGGGGGCACACACAAGGAAGCTCGCAGCACCAGGGGGTTTCCCAGCTGGGGACACAGGCAGGGCATTGCCACGGCAAAGCTCACACACCGAGACATGCAAGCTGCGAGCGGCTGGTGCACACCCTGTAACCAGAGGAAGCTGCCCAGTCCCGACGGTGCTAACCGCAGCCCCCGGCGCCAGCCGCGTTGACACAGACGCTTCTGAGAAGGGGCTGGAGCTGGCTCAGGTGGTGGTTTACGGGAAATGGGGCACACAACACGGGACTGGGGGAGGCTGCCCCCAGCTTAGAGACCCCCCCCCGGGACACAAGCAGAGCTGGGGGGAGCCCAGGGCTGGGGTAACTGGGGGCTGTGGGTCGGGAGTGAGCGGCACCTGTCCATAGGGTGAGGCTGGCAGCTCCTTCTGGGCTCTGGGGATGGGGGGGGCTGAGCGTGTAAGAGTGTGCACAGGTGCCAGGGTGTGTGTGAGTGAACACGTCCCAGCAAGCCGTGTCTCTGTGAGAGCAGGCGTATGCACCACAGCGAGTGTGCTTGTGTGTGTGACCGGCGCGTGGGGCCATCGCAGTGGGAATGTGCGATGCCTGTGGAAGTCCGTGAACACGCTTGTTGCAGGGAGCGAGTGTGTCTGAGTGCGTGTCGCAGTGTGTCACACCAGTGCACGGTGAGTGTGGAAGGCAGCATGCCCTGGTGCATGAGCGTGCAGTGCTCCGGGAATACAGGTATTGCAGGGAGTGGGAGTGTCCGAGTGTGTCTCTCTCAGCTGTGCACGGTGAGTGTGCAACGCAGCGTGCCCCAGTGCTCTGGGAATGGTGCAAGGAGCCAGAGGGAGAGGGGAGAGCACTGCAGGGTTTGCCCTTGACCTGCAAGTGCTCCAGGTGCCAGGTCTGTCCCCTCCCCCGTGACTCAGGCTCTGACCCTGGGGCGTCGCCCAGGCAACGAGGGAGGAAGTTGTCGGGGAAAGTCCCGTCTGTGCTGGGGCTGGGCGGGGCTGGGCACGTGGGTTCTGGGAACATCGTGCCCGGGTTCCCCCCACCCCCCGTTCAGCCTGGTGCCACCTGACAGGGGCAGGTTGGCATCACACCCCTCCCCCGAAACCCAGCTCCCCCCTCCCCCCATCTGCCAGGGACCAGTCTGGTATTAAAGCCCACAGACCAGGCCCCCCATCCTGCCCTGCCCCGGGACCCCCAGCCCCCCCGGACTGACCTGCCGCATGTTGTTGTAGATGTCCAGGTCCCGCTGACCCTGTAGGAAGAGGCTGACCAGGCGCTGGGCAACGGGCAGGTTCCCCTGGGCCACAGCGATGTGCAGAGCCCTGTGGGCGGGGGGAGGAGAGACCGTCACTGGGGAGGGGGTATGTGTGGGGGGTAGAACCTCCTCAGGGTCCCCCCACTCCACAGAAAGTTCCTCTCCCCTCCCCCAGCCACAGAAATTCCCCAGGTAGGTTCTGGCTAGAACAGCTGTTGCAACACTGTCACGGGACTCCCCAGCCTCATCCCAGCTCGGAGCTCACTGCAGTGGGCAGTGCCCCCTTTAAACCCCACGCGAGCGCCTCTTCACCAACAGTCCCTAATAACCCCTGGGCAGATGCCAGCTAGAACAGCAGGTGCAACAATGTTACTGGAGTCCCCAGCCCCTCCCCGCTGCTCCACAACCCCCCTGCAGAGATGCTGGCCCTTTCAGATCTATTAGCGACACTGGTGCTGCTTAGAACAAGCGTTGCAATGTTAGCAAGGTCCCCGTCCTGCCCCACATCCTCCCCACTGGGTCTGAGCCCCCCCCCCCATCTTCCACCTCACCCTCCCCACTGCCCCTTGGCTCCCTTAGCCCATCTCCTTGGGTACACCCAGCTCTCCCCCTCCCTCCCATGTCCTGCCCCCAGAGCCCTGTCACCCCAGCTCACCCTCCCTCTGCTCCCTGCTCTGGTCCCCGGCTCTGCTGCCCCCCAGCCCTGGCCCCCTCTCTGCCCCCCCCCCCCACCAAGGACGCAGGTGGTTTCAGAGAATCGCTCCAGCAGCGAATTACGATAAAAGGAAACCTCTTATCAGCGCAGCCCAAGCGAAAGGGGGGGGGGTCCTCGACTCCGGGCTTCCAGTAAGAGCTCCCAGCCGCCCGCTGACCTCCACTTCCTGTCTCAAACAGGCCACTTTCGATATCCACTGGCAGCTCAGGCTTGGGAGGCTGCAG
>NW_020697225.1:0-12257 GCF_002925995.2 Terrapene triunguis
GACCAGATGCTTAACAAGAGGGAAAAGAACACAAATCACAATAGGGAAAGAACAGGTTGAAGATTATTGGGTAAGTTAGATGTATGTATTCAAGGCAGCAGAGCCTGATGAAATTCATCCTACAGTACTTAAGGAATTAGCTCAAGAAGTCTCAGGACCATCAGCAATTATCTCTGAGAACTCATGGATGCTGGGTGAGGTCCCAGAAGACTGGAGAAAGGCAATCATAGTATCTATCTTTTAAAAAGGGAACGAAAGGACCCGGGGAATTACAGACCTGTCAGCCTAACGTTGATACCTGAAAAGATATTGGAACAAGTTATTAAATAATCAATTTGTAAGCACCTAGAGGATAACAGGGTAATAAGTAATAGGCAACATGGATTTGTCAAGGACAAATCATGCTCAAGCAACCTAACTTCCTTCTTTGATAGGGTTACTGGTCTAGTAGATGAGGAGGAAGCACTATACATGATTTATTTTGATTTTACTAAAGCTTTTGACAGTCCCACATGACATTCTCACAAGCACACTACAGAAATTACTATAAGGTGGGTGCATAACTGGTTGAAAGGCCAATCGCAAAGACTAGTTATCAATGGTTCACTGTGAAACTGAGAGGGCATATGTAGTGGGGTCTGTTGTATTAATGTAGATTAAATAAATGGGTTAAGGTCTGTCCCTACTTCCCTTTCCCGAAATAAGCAAACAGAAAATAACAAACCAGTAACCACTCTGTCTGTTCTCCAGCCACCACACTTAAAACTCACTTAAAATCACTACCAGTATCTCAAAGCAATCAGCTGTGCACAGATCCTGCTCGACTACGCCACTGTGACGGGTTGGATCACAGAAACCCCCTTGGGAGCTGCCACCCGATGTGCCAAGACTACCCCTGCTTCTGTTTTCCCTGCCAGCTCAGGACTCCAGCACCCCGTCTTGCTGAATTAGACACTCCAGTCCACTTCAACACAGACCCAGGGTCTGAATCACTTGTCCCCAAGCTGCAAGTTTACCCAAAAACAGCTCACAGGAGTGTGCTTGTCTTTAGCACTCAGATGCCCAACTCCCAATGGGGTCTAAACCCAGATAAATCCGTTTTACCCTGCATAAAGCTTATGCAGGGCAAACTCATAAATTGTTCGCCCTCTATAACACTGATAGAG
This sequence comes from Terrapene triunguis, assembly GCF_002925995.2. Taxonomy (NCBI): domain Eukaryota; kingdom Metazoa; phylum Chordata; order Testudines; family Emydidae; genus Terrapene; species Terrapene triunguis. Next base: position 1,167 of record NW_020697225.1, read on the forward strand.
AGATATGCACAGCTGTTTGCTCCCCCAGGTATTAATACATACTCTGAGTAAATTCCTAAATAAAAAGTGATTTTATTAAATACAGACAGTAGGATTTAAGTGGTTCAAGGTAGTAACAGACAGAACAAAGTAAGTCACAAGCAAAATAAAATAAAATGCGCAAATCTATGCCTAATCAAACTAAATACAGATAATCTCACCCTCAGAGATGCTTCAGTAAGTTTTTCTCAGACTGGACACCTTCCAGGCCTGGGCACAATTCTTTCCCCTGGTACAGCTTTTGTTCCAGCTTAGGTGTTATCTAGGGGCTTCTCCATGATGGCTCCTCTCCCTCTCTCTTCTCTTCCACCCCTTTATATATCTTTTGCATAAGGCGGGAACTCTTTGTCCCTCTGGGTTTTCACCCCCCCTCACTGGAAAAGCACCAGGTTAAAGATGGATTCCAGTTCAGGTGACATGATCACATGTCACTGCAAGACTTCATTACTCACTTGCCAGCACACACATATACAGGAAGACTCACAGGTAAACACAGCCATCTGCAGACAATGGGAGTCATCAAGATTCCAAACCATCATTAATGGCCCACACTTTACATAATTACAATAGGCCCTCAGAGTTACATTTTATATTTCTAGTTTTAGATACCAGAGTGGTACATTTATACAAATCAGATGATCATACTCAGTAGATTATGCACTTTGTAATGATACCTTACAAGAGACCTTTTGCACGAAGCATATCCCAGTTGCATTATATTCACTTATTGCCAAATTTTTATAAAACTATCCCAGTTACATTATATTCACTTATATTTTTATAAAACCATGTAGACTGCACAACGTCACAGCACCGCTCAGAGACTTGTGCCCAAGTAGCCCCCATGACTCCAGCAGAGTTTCTTCAAGTGGGGGGAAGGGAGGGCAGACTCCTGGGTTCCATATCCACCTCTGCCACTGACTCTCCATGTGACCTTGGGCAAGTCACCTCCCCGCTCGGGGCTTCCCCCTACCCCTTTAAGAGAAGCCTCAGCCCGCTGGTCCGACACCTTCAACAAGGGTCTCTCAGCTCTCCCAGCGCATGCGCACTGGCCCAAACAGACTGATGGGCCGCTAGCCCTTTAAGAGCGCCCCCACCAGGCGTTGTTAGTGCATGCACAGTATCCACCTATGTGCTCTCATCCCGGTCTCAATCAGAGCTCAATCGGCAGCTCCTAAGAAACTGTCCCCTTCCCCCCTGCCCCCCATCCCCGGGGAGAGGTGAGGGCTGCAGGCCCCAGGGGCTGGAGGCAGAAAGAGGAATATGAGGTGTGTGTGTTCTCTGGAGGCGGGGAGTTGGGGAGCCCAGGGGTGATGGGGGAGGTATGGGGAGGGGGACGTAGGGGAGGGTTCTGCGGGGTGATGGGGGAGGTCGGGCGGGAGACATAGGGGAGGGTTCAGAGGATCCAGGGGCGAGCTGGGGAGGGACACATGGTCTCTGGAGGCAGGGGGTTGGGGAGCCCGGGGGGGGGGGGGGGAAAGGGGCGGGGGAAGGGGCATGGGAGACTCTGGGGAGCCAGGGGCTGATGGGGGAGGCAGGAACCAAGGAGTGGAACTGGGAGTGGGGTGCTGGAGTAGAGGACATAAGGGTGGAGCTGGTTGAGTGGTAGAAGCATAAGAGGTGGCTCAGGAGGAGGAGGGGCTGAAAGATGGGCCATGGCTTAAGAGAGTCAGTGGAAAGAGGGCTGGGGAGCCAGGAGATGATGGGGGTGGAGCCAGGAGCCCTGGAGAGGAGATGACCTTGGGGAACCAAGGGGGCTGGAGACAGGGATTGAGGGGAGGGCTGGGGAGCCAGAAGTTGATTACAGGGGAGCGGCCAGAGCCATGGGACCAGGGGGTAAACAGGAGAGTCAGGAAAGTAAGGAGAAGGTGGCTGGAGCCAGGAAGTGGCAAAGGAAATGGGATGGCATAGGGGAAAGACAGGAGTTGTGCAAAGGAGGGATGGCTGTGTGGCTGGAGGAGCTGCAGCCAGTGTGTGTTGGGTGGGGAAACTGGGGGCAGATATCTAGATGCTGTTGTGATCCATGTTCTCTACATGGATGTATGTGTGGGAAGCAGTCTTGGGTTATTTTAATGTATGTAGGCCTGGGGTACTGGATGCCAACAGCGGGGTTATGTTATCTTTTTCTCTCTGGTTAGGCAAGTAGAACTTGTGTTAGCATGGGAGTGAGCCCAGCAGTGTCTCAGATCGCTATGAAGGGGATTGGTGGGGGTTGTTAGGGGAAGGATGGTGAGGTGTAAACTTTCAAAATTCAGAAGGCTTGGAGAATTTGTCCAAACTGAAATTCTAGCTGTTTTAGGGCCCCTCAGCCCCCTAATTCATTTACAACCACTTCCAGCAACCCAAAATGTAGATACTTTGGTTTAAAGGTTCTGTATAAACAAAACAAAATTACCTGGAAAAACTAGCTTTGTGTTCCTGCTTCCCACTCTGTTGCTGGTGTACTGGAAGCAGCATTCTGAATAGTCGTATTCAGTGTAGCTTCTTGTTTTGAGAAGATAGCAGGATATTTGAAATTATGTTGAACATTTTATTGATTCCATCTAAACGTTCAGTCAGCTCAAGTTAAGCACCACTTCATGTGCACCTGTTGGGGATAGATCACTTGACGATTACCTGTTCTGTTCATTCCCTCTGGGGCACCTGGCATTGGCCACTGTCGGAAGACAGGATACTGGGCTAGATGGACCTTTGGTTTGACCCAGTATGGCCATTCTTATGTTCTTATTAGCTATATTAGCGATTCTAATTTATCTATATTTGTGAAAAATCTGATGTACCATATCAAGTTCAGTATTTTCCTAGAGTTTATAATGCTTAAACTGCATTTTGATAGCAGTGCAGCTCTCACCTCAGTGAAACTACTACACATTCTCAAGAAGTTTCCTCCATATTAAGTAAGTTAGTAAGTTTATACTTATTCAATTTGTAGATTTTTCCTAGAGAGCAATTATTTTAGATTTTTATTAAACATTTTAACCACATGGATTAAATATTTATATAAAGTAGATTTTAAAACTAAATCTCTTATTGTAGCTGCTACATTGTAATGATTTTCAACATGGGTAAATGTACAGTTAATACTTGAATTATGACAATAGGTACACCTCTACCTCGATATAACGCTGTCCTCGGGAGCAAAAAAATCTTACCGCATTATAGGTGAAACCGCGTTATATTGAACTTGCTTTGATCCGCTGGAGTGCGCAGCCCCGCCCCCCCGGAGCACTGCTTTACCGCCTTATATCAGAATTCGTGTTATATCGGGTCGCGTTATATCGGGGTAGAGGTGTACTTGCATACTGCATCAGGACTGTTGACTTACATTTCAAGGAAACAGTTAACTTGAAAATTACTTTTAGGCTCCTGAGCAGCTAAAGAGAAGCATATGGTCCTTAAATATTGGAAGAAGAGACTTAAGTGTTTCTTGAGTATCAGTCCTTTCTTGTTTTAGAAGAGGAATGATGAAACATTGCTTACTTTACTGCCACAATATCAAAAAGATGAGGCAAACTGGTTTACTTTCTAACATTTTACACAACACAATTTATGTCAGTTAAAAAAATGGAGAGACAAGGAACAAATGCCTCCTAGATAAATGTTTAAAGCTGGAACCTTATAATGCAATATGCACTATTCAATGCAAGTATAGTGAAACAACAGTGTCATCATTTGTGTCATAAAATTTAAGTCTAAAAAGAAAAGAAGTGTCAGTTCTAAGGGAAAATGCCAATTAAAAGAGCCAAATTTGGAGGTATATTTACAAACCTCATACTGACAGCAACTCTGTAAAATTAATTTAGTCTCCAGGAAGATATATTCACCCTGCACAAAAGTTCAGCCTAAAGAAAAATGCTATAGGGGTCTTATTACAAAAACAGAACTCCCTTGTTCCTGCAGTTCTAAATGGTGAACTCAGGCTTCAGGAATTCAATGAAGAGCTCTCACCTAGCCTAAGCCGCAACTCAGGATAATAAGACAGATCCAACAAGTTATCATTCTTAAGTATTTTGATATCCCTTTATTTCAAGCCATTACTTTCAATACTGTTGTACTAACAAAACTGATATTACTATAATTTCTTTGGTCAACTGTTAAAAGTATTTTGCAAACTGTGCTGCTTTCCTCACCCTTCAACTCCCTCCTTGAAGTCACAGATCACAGTCCCTGTAGCACTCTACTGATGCAGGAAGAAGAAATAATCCTATAGTCCCTTCCAAATTCTAGTTCTATAGGGCAGGATGGCAGGCTGTCTTCTGGCTTTAGCCAACATACTGGCCACACATTCTTTTAGATTCCCCCCCTCCCAAAAATAATTCACAGTAAGAGCCAAGGCACGTGTGAACATAATACTTTTCAACACCATCCTTTGAAAAGTCAACAGTATTGTTTAAAAACCTTCCTTTATTTTAGCTTATAAACACAAATCACTTCTGATTACATACTAATAGCTAGTTCTTCTGGTAAATTTGGCCTCAGATAGTATGTTACTACAAGTCTCATACAGTTTGACTGGCGCTGTCATAGACTGCTTAATTAATGCATTAACAACTGAAATCATAAAGGAAGAGAGCATCCTGAAATTTAGCATGGTCATTTCAAGGAGTCTGTCTGCAAAAGTATGTCTGAGAAAGAAATAGAAGAGGCAGATTCCTAAACAACTGTGTATTTCCATCATGCACAGTACTGGTCTCAAGTACCCAAAGAAACAGGATGTCTGTCTTCAATTATAAGGAAACTTTGAGAAATTTGACCTTTTTAAAACAGTTTTGAAAGACAAAAATGTATGATACCATGTTTTAATGATGATTATTAAAATAATTCTATTCACTTTCAATATAGCTACAGTATGGAACTGCATCTTGACCAAAAGGCATCCTCTACACAGTTGGGAAGATGATGCTTACTGCATGCTAATTTGAATCCTTTATATATACCTCCTGTTTCTTCCCTTACCCACTTACTCTGTACAAAACAGAAACACTGTTGAAACAAATACAATACAACAAAAATTAAACTTTATCTCCTGACTGTTCCCTAGATGCATCCCACCTTGAATAGTCATTTTGTAGGACCTCTCAGGAGTAGTACTTTAGAAAATGTAGGATTTCACATGGACTAAAACATTGCTCCTACAAATTATTGTATTATACCTCCCATCTGTCTTCTAATAACTATGTACTTTTCTATTTGTGTTAATTGGCTATGTTTTTGTTTAAACAATAAAATGAAATGCCACATTTAAGCTATTTAAAAGTCTCAAACAAAATTTGAAGGGATTTAAATATTTCCGGATGGGATTTATGGCAAAGTCCTGAAATGGAGACTCCTAGTTCCTGTTGCTTTTAGTTGAATATTTTTGTAGAGTCACTTTTTTCCCACCCTACCCTTTTCCTTTACTGAATTTCCACACAATGACTTAGATTTGACCATCACCGGACATGTGAGTAGCAGCAACAACAAAAGTTACAGCTGGAGCCTATATTAGTCCCAGCTGCAAGGGATCTTGAGCTGCATTTACAAAATAAAAGAGAGCCAAACAGACACAGTGGAGGAACTCTTTTCTGTAAATTTGTATCATATCATAACTCAACAAACACTTCTTTAGTTCTTTCTAAACTCAATTTTCCTTCTCAATTCAAACATTTAAAAAAAGATTTTGCCAAATAAAATAAATAAATAAAGAGAGAAAAGTATTTAAAAAAAAAAAAAACTTTACTATAGAAAGCCAGAAAAATAATCAGCTCCATATGGACTTTTAAATCTAACATACCAGTATGAATGTTTGTGCCAAGTCCATCCACCCACAGGCTCCACAGACTCTTGAGAATTATTTATATTTCATTTTGATTACCAATTTCACCTAGGCTTCCCATTTAATAATAAAGGTTAGTTTAAATTTGTCAGCTCTCCAACAAAGGTAGATGATGCAAAGAGAAAAGAAGTTTCCAAACTCTAAAAACTATATAAATGTAGTTACATAAAAGGTACACTTAGGATACCAGTGAAGTCACAAGTAAGGACTACAGGACTGGGCCTTTGGACTATTCTTCCTATGTCTGCATTTTAAAAAAATATCAGCTAATTTTTTAGAACATTCATTTGTGCTTATGTCATATACCGGTATAAAACCAACACTAAACCTTACAGCACGTCCAACTTACACTGCACGAAGTGAGACTAGAGTTAGAAGTATTTTGATCTTAAAATTACTTGAAAAAAGTTTCATTTCAAGTATTCAAAAAATATTATGCTTAATGCACAAAAATCCACTTCATACAGCCAGAAAAATAATCAGTTCCATATGTTCGTTTTATCTGTCCTTACTAATATATCTACAAGCTGAAATGTCACAAAAGTGCCTAAAAAGGCTGACCTTGTGGAGTAAACAGGAGACAGGTTTGAGAACCAACTTGGGGGACTCTTCAGGCCAGGAGAGTAACTGGTTCACAGAACTGATGAGTGTTGTGAATGAGGCAGTTCAGCAAACTAACAGCATGCCCTAACAGCACTTATTTACCACCATTAGCTAGCAAAAAGAAGAGAAAGACTGCTGTGTTTAAGAGAAAGAAAGTGATCTATAATCATAGATGAAAATCCTCTCTTCTTTATTTCACTTAAGAGTCAGTTCCTATATAAGTTCTGATCCAGGGCTTCCAATTGTGGAGGACAGAAGAATGGGAAGAAATTACAGCAAATGTCCTCCTTACCCATAGACAGGGGGTGAATTATACTTTTTTTAATGCTACGATCACACAACAAGGCATTTTTCAGTGTCAAACAATAACTGAAGAGAGCAGTATAATAGATTACAACCAATTTTTAAAGTTAATTTAATAAGAGTTGATTAGTTAAATTATAAGGCTTTTCATTTAAGAAAGTGATTCCAGGGCTTTACTTCCATATTGCAGATCTACCTATTTTAACTTCTGGGCTTTCCAATCATAAATGTGACAGACAGGCCCACTCTGGACTAAGTGGGTTACAGATTTTTCCCTCTGGCATGTACACTTGTGTTTAAAATATGCGGACAGCCTAAATTTAGGTTTGATTTAGCTTGATAGCTTCTGAAGGAGGTACACTCTCCAAATGCAAACTCTCTAATTTGGCTGGGTCCCAAAAAGAGTGGGACCCCAATTGAACAAAAATAAAATTTTCATTTTTTTCCAAGTAATCAAGTTGGCAGATCCCTTACAACGGGTTATCAGCCTGCATAGTTTGCAGGCAGCTTTTCAGGACAGGCACATCTAAGTTGCACACCACTTAACATGTGCAAGAAATGGGCCAAACTCCTCTGAATCCTCTCTACCAGAACTCTTAGAACACGCAAAACGAAGCCCCTTTCCTGAACACATTAGGAAGTTCACAGCTGGAGAAAGCACCCATCCTGTAGGACTCCTCTACTGGAATAGCATCTCTGCTCCACAGGCCTCCTCCAAAAGCCTCTTGCTTTATCGTCAATTTTCTCAGCTGCCCTCTCTCCCAAGTCCCTGACTGGTCATTTATGAATCATTAAAAGGGGAATGTGCTGCAGCTTTACAAACGGAAGAATGACATGTGCAAATAGCCGCATAATCACATAGTACTTGGAAACAGCACACATTCCGGTGGGAACATTTCTCTTTGGTCTATTAGAATGAGTGGGCAAGAAGTTCATTTATCCAGACTGGTGTCTCAAATGAGCAAGAAAGAATAGTGTTCAAACCTTCATTACGAACAAGAGAAAATACAATTCCTTATTTTGCAATTTCCAGATATGTGGTGCAATTATAAATTAAATCTTAGAAGTGCCACTTTGGGATGCTATCATTCCATGTGTAGAATTCCCATTTACATCAGCAGGAGTTGTGTGGGTCACAATTGGGCACATTATGCTAGACTTCTTGCTAATGATGTGAAGTCCTTTATAAAGGTGTAATATTAGGAGTTTACAAAAACAAAAGTGGCTATTCCAGTTTTTTAAGCCAGGGACGGGAGGAAAGAAGTGGAAATGAAGACTATCATAAGAAAGGTAGGTACCTGCAGGGTATACTGTAACCTGAACAAGTAGGAAATATGCAATTTCACGCTGTAAATTATGTTGGCTGTTAATTATGTGGTCATATAACGAATCAAGTCTACAACTCAGAGGTGCTCCCACGCAAGACATTCAGGAAATATTAGTCTCCTTATTTACACATGCCCAAATTTTTCTGATGGAAACTTGAAGGTTTTACTCTAAAAATATCAAGGACTAATTTGTCTTTTTCTAGTCAAGGCCCATGTGACTAACAACATTATAAACAAGCCCAATCCAACTTTGGGGAAAAGGATAGATTTTGAACCAGATTCAAACTTCACAGCTGAATCTTATCTCCAATTTCTACTTTAAATATTTCATCATCAAGCAAGGGCCATAAAAGTTAAGAAGATGGGAATCTATAAATACTTTAGGAGCAAGAGAGAGAGAGAGAAAGGAAAGTGTAGGCCTACTACTTGACAGGAAAGGAGAACTAACAACAGATATGATCAAGAGGGCTGAGGTTTTTTAACACCTATTTTGTTTCAGACTTCCCTTAAAAAAAAAAAAAAAAAAAATTGGGACCAGATGCTTAACAAGAGGGAAAAGAACACAAATCACAATAGGGAAAGAACAGGTTGAAGATTATTGGGTAAGTTAGATGTATGTATTCAAGGCAGCAGAGCCTGATGAAATTCATCCTACAGTACTTAAGGAATTAGCTCAAGAAGTCTCAGGACCATCAGCAATTATCTCTGAGAACTCATGGATGCTGGGTGAGGTCCCAGAAGACTGGAGAAAGGCAATCATAGTATCTATCTTTTAAAAAGGGAACGAAAGGACCCGGGGAATTACAGACCTGTCAGCCTAACGTTGATACCTGAAAAGATATTGGAACAAGTTATTAAATAATCAATTTGTAAGCACCTAGAGGATAACAGGGTAATAAGTAATAGGCAACATGGATTTGTCAAGGACAAATCATGCTCAAGCAACCTAACTTCCTTCTTTGATAGGGTTACTGGTCTAGTAGATGAGGAGGAAGCACTATACATGATTTATTTTGATTTTACTAAAGCTTTTGACAGTCCCACATGACATTCTCACAAGCACACTACAGAAATTACTATAAGGTGGGTGCATAACTGGTTGAAAGGCCAATCGCAAAGACTAGTTATCAATGGTTCACTGTGAAACTGAGAGGGCATATGTAGTGGGGTCTGTTGTATTAATGTAGATTAAATAAATGGGTTAAGGTCTGTCCCTACTTCCCTTTCCCGAAATAAGCAAACAGAAAATAACAAACCAGTAACCACTCTGTCTGTTCTCCAGCCACCACACTTAAAACTCACTTAAAATCACTACCAGTATCTCAAAGCAATCAGCTGTGCACAGATCCTGCTCGACTACGCCACTGTGACGGGTTGGATCACAGAAACCCCCTTGGGAGCTGCCACCCGATGTGCCAAGACTACCCCTGCTTCTGTTTTCCCTGCCAGCTCAGGACTCCAGCACCCCGTCTTGCTGAATTAGACACTCCAGTCCACTTCAACACAGACCCAGGGTCTGAATCACTTGTCCCCAAGCTGCAAGTTTACCCAAAAACAGCTCACAGGAGTGTGCTTGTCTTTAGCACTCAGATGCCCAACTCCCAATGGGGTCTAAACCCAGATAAATCCGTTTTACCCTGCATAAAGCTTATGCAGGGCAAACTCATAAATTGTTCGCCCTCTATAACACTGATAGAGAGATATGCACAGCTGTTTGCTCCCCCAGGTATTAATACATACTCTGAGTAAATTCCTAAATAAAAAGTGATTTTATTAAATACAGACAGTAGGATTTAAGTGGTTCAAGGTAGTAACAGACAGAACAAAGTAAGTCACAAGCAAAATAAAATAAAATGCGCAAATCTATGCCTAATCAAACTAAATACAGATAATCTCACCCTCAGAGATGCTTCAGTAAGTTTTTCTCAGACTGGACACCTTCCAGGCCTGGGCACAATTCTTTCCCCTGGTACAGCTTTTGTTCCAGCTTAGGTGTTATCTAGGGGCTTCTCCATGATGGCTCCTCTCCCTCTCTCTTCTCTTCCACCCCTTTATATATCTTTTGCATAAGGCGGGAACTCTTTGTCCCTCTGGGTTTTCACCCCCCCTCACTGGAAAAGCACCAGGTTAAAGATGGATTCCAGTTCAGGTGACATGATCACATGTCACTGCAAGACTTCATTACTCACTTGCCAGCACACACATATACAGGAAGACTCACAGGTAAACACAGCCATCTGCAGACAATGGGAGTCATCAAGATTCCAAACCATCATTAATGGCCCACACTTTACATAATTACAATAGGCCCTCAGAGTTACATTTTATATTTCTAGTTTTAGATACCAGAGTGGTACATTTATACAAATCAGATGATCATACTCAGTAGATTATGCACTTTGTAATGATACCTTACAAGAGACCTTTTGCACGAAGCATATCCCAGTTGCATTATATTCACTTATTGCCAAATTTTTATAAAACTATCCCAGTTACATTATATTCACTTATATTTTTATAAAACCATGTAGACTGCACAACGTCACAGCACCGCTCAGAGACTTGTGCCCAAGTAGCCCCCATGACTCCAGCAGAGTTTCTTCAAGTGGGGGGAAGGGAGGGCAGACTCCTGGGTTCCATATCCACCTCTGCCACTGACTCTCCATGTGACCTTGGGCAAGTCACCTCCCCGCTCGGGGCTTCCCCCTACCCCTTTAAGAGAAGCCTCAGCCCGCTGGTCCGACACCTTCAACAAGGGTCTCTCAGCTCTCCCAGCGCATGCGCACTGGCCCAAACAGACTGATGGGCCGCTAGCCCTTTAAGAGCGCCCCCACCAGGCGTTGTTAGTGCATGCACAGTATCCACCTATGTGCTCTCATCCCGGTCTCAATCAGAGCTCAATCGGCAGCTCCTAAGAAACTGTCCCCTTCCCCCCTGCCCCCCATCCCCGGGGAGAGGTGAGGGCTGCAGGCCCCAGGGGCTGGAGGCAGAAAGAGGAATATG
>NW_020697226.1:0-6301 GCF_002925995.2 Terrapene triunguis
ATAGCACCCCCGACAGAGTACTGAAGACTCGGGGTGAACTTCCACCAAAAGAGAAGCCATCTACTTTCAAAAAAGCCTTTCGAGACTCATGGCTTCAAGAAGGTAAATACAAAGACTGGCTGCAGAAAGTAGAAAACAATCGTTTTTTAGCTTATTGCGAATGTTGTGATGTAAAAATCCAGGCAGGTACTAGTGAGTTAGATAAGCACGCTAATGGTAAAAAACATAAACAAAAGGTTGAGACAGTATCTAATACAAAGAAAAATTATGATATTTGTTTAATAAACAAGCTTGTGAAATTAAAAAAGCACAAAAATGTGAAGAGCAAGTTAAAAACGTAGAGATTAGAATGGCCTGTTACTTTGCTGAACACAATGTCAGTATTCAATCTGTAGAACACTTGACTGAAGTAGTTAAAAAATGTTTCCCTGATTCCAAAATGGCTGAGGCTGTAACATTAAAGAAAGATAAATGTACTGCTAGAATTAGCAATGTTTTGGCTCAAACTGAGACTGAGGCAGGGCCAGCTTTAGGCACCAGCGCTCCAAGCATGTGCTTGGGGCGGCACTTTCCAAGGGCGGCACTCCAGCCCCCCCACCCCACACACACACACTTTTTTTTTTTTTCCTTGGGGCGCAAAAAGCCGGGAGCCGGCCCTGAACCAAGCTGTTCCCTGTCAGCTGAGGCTTTCAGGCTGCGCTGGAATTGACGCTGCAGTTCTGGCTGCAGACGCTAGATGGCGCTCATGGCAGCCGGAGTCGCACAGGCTGGACGGCAGTTCAGGCTGCCGGGCCGCTGAAGAGCCGGAGCGTCATCCCCGGAGCTGAGCCCGGCGGCGGCGAGAGGGGCTCAGCTCCGGGGGATGATGCTCCGGCTCTCCAGCGGCCGGGCAGCCTGAACTGCAGCCCAGCCTGGGTGTGAGGAGCCGGGGAGGGAGGGAGGGAAGTGGGGCCTGGGATGCAGGGAGCGGGGAGGGGTCCTGCTGCCGCTGCTGCTCTGAGTCTCCCCAGGGCGGCGCGGCGTTTCCCCGCCCGAGGGGGCTGTGCAGGCGCCGCCGGGCTGGGCAGGGGGCGCGGATCCCGGCTCGCGCGCTGACAGGGCGAGTGGCTGGGCAGCCCGAGCTGCCAGGGAGCTGCCGCCGCCCCCTCCTGCCCCCAGACCCAGCCCACCGCGCCCCTCTCCCGCCTCAGCCCCGCGCTGCCTGCCCTGGGCGGGGAGAGGCAGAGCCTGGCTCCGAGTGGGGCAGCGGGGGATACTGCCCTGCCGGGGGACCCCCGCGGCTCAGGCACCTGGGGGTCAGTGTCTGTCCTCTCGGCTCTGCCTGCAAGGGGCTGGGGAAGCAGCTGTCAGCGCCTGCCCCTCTCAGCCCTTGCACCCCCCATCCCGCTCGCAGCCCCTCCACTTGTACCTCCCCCCATCGCTCCTTCGCCGCATCCCTTCCCCTTGTACTCTCCCTTCACCCGCACCTCTCCCCTTGTACCCTCCCCCAGCCCTCTCCTCCCGCACCTCCCCCTTCCCCTGCACCTCTTCTCCCGCAACCCTCCTGATACCCCCTCTCCTCCTCCTCCCTCCTCCGTGAGTACATCACACCCCGCTTCTCTGCCAGTGTAGAGCCCCCAAGCACCCCCACACCCGCTCCTCTGCCTGAACCCTCTTTACTAGCTCCCCATCCCTTTCTGGGTACAAGGTTTGAGGGTTAGTCCCTATGCCTTCCATGTGCATTTGGAGCACTAAAGATGGGGTTGCGGGGGTAGGGGGGGGTGAGATTTATACTAAAGTGAAATAAAAATAGGAGAAACAGTTTGATCCCCACTGCAAGTGTAAACAGGGATTGCCGTGGTGAACGAGGAGGTCACGTTTGGGGAGGGGGAGCCCAGGGCTGGGGCGGCAGGGGGCACTGGTGGGGGAGGGAGAGCCCAGGGCTGGGGTGGAGGGCAGGCAAAAATTTTTTTGCTTGGGGTGGCAAAAAACCTAGAGCCGGCCCTGGACTTAGGAACTTGTAGAAAAATTGAAAGTTAATGAATTTAGTGTATTTGTGGATGAATCTACTTCAGGGAATAAATACCTCGCAGTATGTTAATCGATCCAATGGCAAAATTACCTTACAATTGTTAGAATTATTAGAACTTGACGCCAAAAATTGCACTGCAGAGGGGATTTACACTGCTTTTAGAGAGTCGATGATGGAGAAAAATATTCCTTTGAATAATATTTTAGGTGTAGCCTGTGATGGAGCCAGTGTAATGATAGGGCCAAAGAACTCATTTTCTCTAAATTTAGAGAAGATGTTCCACACGTAGTTTTAGTCAGGTGCATTTGCCACACATCAGCTCTGATCTCTAGTTCTGCTGCAAGTGTTTTACCTAATTTTGTGGAGCAATTTATATCAGATATGATTAACTATCCTACACAAATAGTGTAAAAAAGAAAGAAGAAATTCAGGAGATGGTGGAATATTTTCTAAAAATCAAATTAGGAATGTTAAAACCAAGTTTAACCAGATGGTTAGCTTTATACCCATGTGTTAATAGAGTTTTGATCTTATGGGACGCCCTGTTTAACTATATTGAACTTGAATGTATCGATCGCAAAAGCCCTAAAGCAAAATATATTTATGATGTAATGTGCAATCCAGAACTTAGAGCTTATTTGTTCTTTTTGAAATATGTTTTGGATTATATGAACAAATTCAATGCTCTTTCCCAAAGCGCAAGACTGCTGATTCGTGGCATCAAACCGGAATCTGTGAAACTTTTTAAGCTGATAGCAGCAAATTACTTAAAGCCAAATTTACTGAATGAAGAACTATTAAAAATTAATGTAGCACATCCCTCAGTTTTTTTAAAAATTGAAGACATTTACACTGGACCAGAATGCAAAAACGACTTAAAATCTATTGATCCAAACTTAGCTTTGATTGTCAGAAAGAATATCCTACACTATTACAGCACTTGCTGTCAAGAAATGCAGCGCAGACTGCCACTTGATTCTGTTGTTTTCACAGAAGTTCAATTTGTAGATCCTGCGATATGCCTTAATGTTAATGTTGCCAAAGAGAAAAAAGATATCACTAAACTTTATGCCATATTTAAGGTTGATTTCAACGCTGCTCAGAGTGAACTCAGAGCCCTGCCATTATCTCTTGAATTAAATCAAATTGCAATTTTAAAAAGCACACCAATTGATGAAATGTGGCAAGAGATTTCACAAATCAAAGATTATTCAGGTCAATTCATGTTTGCAAATATATCTGAACTGGCTAAAAAGGTTTTCACGTTACCGCATTCAAATGCAGCATGTGAAAGAATTTTTTCCATGGTAACTGAAATAAAAACCAAAAAAAGAAACTGTATGACAACCAAAACACATTAAACACTCAATTCTAGTGTAGTTATAAGGTCAACTTTGAAAGCAAAGCAAGAGAAATGTTCTAATTTTGTAATTACTATTAAGCACTTATATTTACATTGCAAAAATATGTACAGTAAAAATGACAGTGATAAAACTAGTAAAAATATTAATGATGGTAATGATGTTCCTAGTGACGACTCAGATTGTGAGTCAGAAAATGGATAAAACTCAGAGACTATAATAATAAGGAAAATTATATAAAAGAGTAAAAAGAACAGGAGTACTTGTGGCACCTTAGAGACTAACAAATTTATTTCAGCGTAAGCTTTCATGGGCTACAGCCCACTTCTTCGGATGCTGTAGCCCACGAAAGCTTATGCTGAAATAAATGTGTTAGTCTCTAAGGTGCCACAAGTACTCCTGTTCTCTTTGCGGATACAGACTAACACGGCTGCTACTCTGAAACCTGTCAATATAAAAGAGTGTTATTTGTTCTGTTTGCTTTTTTATCTTATTTTATAATCATATGTTTACTTTCTATTTTTTCAAAGTAACTTTGATGTACAGTGCACTGCAGGGCACATGCTGTACTTATTAATACTTTTGTTTTTAAAATAGTGACATTTGTGTAAAATACATTGTTTTCTATTATTTCAATCCTATTCCTCATGTGTTAAATATTTTATTTACTGTATAAGTAACATACATTTACAATTGAAAAACATGTCTATACGTGTAAAAATTATAATAAATGTGAAATATCTCAAACGAATAAGAATAATTTGGATATAATATATATCATATAGTTATTAAAAGCACACATATTACGTTCCTTTGAGATTTTGAAATAAAACACTTTATCTGGGAATTTTTCACCAGATTTGGGAAATTTTTAGCACTAGGTTGGGAAAAGTTGGCATCACGACATAGATGCACTGACCTGGGGGGAGGGATAGCTCAGTGGTTTGAGCATGGGCCTGCTAAACCCATGGTTATGAGTTCAATCCTTGAAGGAGCCATTTGGGGCAAAATCAGTACTTGGTCCTGCTAGTGAAGGCAGGGGGCTGGACTCAATGACCTTTCAGGGTCCCTTCCAGCTTGATGAGATAGGTATATCTCAATTTATCATTATTACCCACAGTGAGCGACTCCCACTGGCATCGGCTCCGTTTACCCTGCCCAGGAGAGCGAGGGGCAGCTCTTCTAAAAGGGGACAGACCCCATAGAAAGGAGTTGAATTCCCCAGATGTTTCATACTTTGATTCCCCCCGGGTGGCCATTTAGGGAGGATGGGGGGGCACCTGCCTCCCCAGTTTTGTACCATCAGGGGAGAACAACACTTGCTCCTCTCCCCCCTCCCCAAAATCCGAAATGGCGCCCCTGGATTCCCCCCACTCCACCGAGCCTGTCCCCCCGCCCCCATTCTGCCTTTCTGCTCATCATGCAGCGCAGCAGTTTCCTGCCTTTTCAGGCTGGCAACCCCCCCTGCAAAATAAAAAATGCCCCAACCCCCCGAGTAAACCTTGTTTCGGTGCTAACGACGCCATGTGCCTACACCCCAGCTACAGCGACGACATCGGATCTCGCCAGCTCCCCAGGGTTTGGCCATCCCAAGTTTTCTTCTGGGAATTGTCTTTTCTTCGCCTAAGATTGTAATAAAATTTGCAGCACCTCACGACCTCCCCTTATGTGACCTCCGGCAACTTGCTGGGCGACAAACACGGGGGGTAGACCAGGCAAGGTCTCAGCTTCCTGTGTTGGGGGCTATCGGCCGCCGCTGTGGTGGGACCGGAACAGCCCCTGGGCTGATGGCACAGGGCTGAGCTGTTGGGCTGGCTGGTTTCTGAACCGGGGACGCAATCCACAGCTGCTGGGTTCCCTGCCAGCCCACCAAATCCCGAGGGAGAAACAGCCCAGAGGGGCGTGAAACGCAGAGGGTGTGGGAACGGGACAGCAACGGGCAGAGGCCCGTCTGCTCCCATGAGCAGCCCAGACAGACTGTGCAGTGCATTTTGTGCGCGCCTCTATTTATACGGCCACGTGACTGCGCGAGTCAGCTCAGTGATAGGACCGGGAGCCGGAGCCGCTCCCAGTTCCATGCAGCATGTTACTTTGCAACTTGAATGTAGCACTACAGGAGCGGGGCGAGAAGGGGAGCTGTGAGGCGAGAGACATAGGGAGCCTGCACGCTGCGGCTGGTGAGTAGGGGTTAGGTTAGGGATTGCGGGGGGAGAGGAGGAACTCTGCATCCCCCTGTGAGTAGGGGTTGGGGAGGGGGCATAGGCCCCGACCCTGTGGGTAACTTCAGCGCGGTGCCGTGCGTGTGTGTGTGAGAGAGAGACAGGGCCGGCTCTAGGTTTTTTGCCGCCCCAAGCAAAAAAAATTTTGGCTGCCCCCCACCCGGCCCTGGTCTCTTTCCCCCCCCAACCCACAACTCCTGCCGCCCCAGCCCTGGGCTCCCCCCCCCCAAACGTGACCTCCTCGTTCACCACAGCAATCCCTGTTTACACTTGCAGTGGGGATCAAACCGTTTCTCCTATTTTTATTTCACTTTAGTATAAATCTCACCCCTGCAACCCCATCTTTAGTGCTCCAAATGCACATGGAAGGCACAGGGACTAACCCTCCAACCTTGTACCTGGAAAGGGATGGGGAGCTAGTAAAGAGGGTTCAGGCAGAGGCGCGGGTGTGGGGGTGCTTGGGGGCTCTACACTGGCAGAGAGGCGGGGTGTGATGTACTCGCGGAGGAGGGTGGAGGAGGAGAGGGGGTATCAGGAGGGTTGCAGAAGAAGAAGTGCAGGGGAAGGGGGAGATGCGGGAGGAGAGGTGCAGGGGAAGGAGGAGGTGCGGGAGGAGAGGGCTGGGGGAGGGTACAAGGGGAGAGGTGCGGGTGAAGGGAGAGGACAAGGGGAAGGGGTGCGGCGAAGGAGCGATGGGGGGAGGTACAAGT
>NW_020697227.1:0-958 GCF_002925995.2 Terrapene triunguis
CTCAGCACCTCTGAAAATCAGCACATTTATTTAGGTACCTATTTCTAAGGTATTTATTTAGCTAAATATTGATGTAGGTGTCTAACTTTAGACACCCAAGTTCGAAAATCTTGGCCTCTGCGCACAGTTCACTATTTCCAGGCATCTTATACTCCCTTCCCCATCAGAGGCCCTGGGCCCCAGCATACCCCTCCCCTAATAAAAGCTGCAATGGAATCAACATAGGAATATGGGGTGGGGGAGAAGGGAGCAAAGAAAACATACAGGGCATAACCCCACCCATCTGAAATGCATGGTCTTATTCACCCCACCCCAATAAAGACTTGTCTTCTCTGTCTGGGGGAGCCACAAGGCATGCATGCAAGAGACCCAGCAACATCAAGGATGCAGCTAAAGACACTACACTTATTGGGGAGGCAATGGTCGATATTATAAAAAAGGATTGAAGAGAGAAAGAATGCAGAAGCTGAAAAACCCGCCTAAGGGAGAAAGACAGGGGGCGCAGTGGCAGGTCAGGTTCCCCGCTCCCATTGGGGGGATACAGGGACGGGACGGAAGGAACAGCAGTGTCAGGGCTTATCCCCCCCAAACGCACACACACCTGGGGGGACGCAGGGACGGGGGGGGGCGGTAGCGGAGCTGTCCTCCCCACCCGGCGGGATCTAGGGACGGGGCCGTCCCCCCCACCCGGGGGGATGCAGGGACGGGGAGACCGTGGCGGGGCTGTGTGTCCCCCCCCCACCCCGGGGGTATACAGGGACGGGGGGAGCGTGGCGGGGCTGTGTGCCCCCCCCTCGGGGGGATGCAGGGACGGCGCTGTCGTCCCCCCCACCCGGGGGATGCAAGGACGTGGGGGGGCGGGGCTGTCCGCCCCCACCCGGGACGCAGGGAAGAGAAAGCTGGGCGGGCCCCGGCGGGGGGGCAGTGGCAGGGCGCGCCCCGCTTTCTCTTCCCTGCG
>NW_020697227.1:1058-4184 GCF_002925995.2 Terrapene triunguis
CGGGGGGGGGGGGGGGGGGGGGGGGAAGGTCTCTTCGGTTCCCTCAGCAGTGGCCGCTCTCTCACCTGGGTGTTGGGGACGCGGCGCATCCCTCAGCTCACTCCCCGCTGCCCCAGCCGCTCGCTCGGAGGCACTGGCAGGGAGGTCGCTCTCCGGGCTCCTCCGGCACCAGCTCCCGCCCGCCCTGGCTCGCACAGATACTGCGCGTCTCACACTGCCCAACTAGCCTGCGCGCGACACACACCGGCGCGCGTGCCCGGCAGATGCGCGGACCCGCGCCCAGCCCGCGAGGCCACGCTACTCAGACACGCCCCCGGCCGCGCCCCCGCCACTCCCCTGAGGCCACTGGATCCGCCCCTCCCCCAGAGCCTCGAGAGAACAAGCCCCCTACTAGCCCAGGTCCCGCTCTCCAGCCGCGCTCCTTTCTAACCATCTGCGGCTTCCGCGCTCTCTTTCTGCGCCTGCGCCGTAGCTTTCTGCGTCGCTTTCGCTACCTCGTTTTGAGCCCTATGCTAATTAGCCCCCTTTAGGGGCGGGGCCAGTTTGACCCCCTCCCCTCCCTTGTCCACGCCACGGACGTTGTACAGCGCGATGCCGGTTTACGACAGTGTTTTTTCTACCTTTACGGTTGTCATTAGCAACCGAACCGACAGGGGCCTGCTGGCTCGGGACTGCTGCGGTTAGGTGGTGCCCGGGCTATGAGGTGGCAGGTGAGGCGCGGCGGTGTGGGAAGGGCCCCTCCTTGGCGTGGGTCGGGGCCGCTCTGGCTCCTCCTGGGGGTTTCGAGCCCCACAAATTGTCTTCAGTGGGCAAAGCCCGCCCCGCTGGAGCCCCCGTTATTCCCTCAGGTCTGCACACTGCGCTCGTCACTGCAGCGTCTGAGCCGAGTGGGGGGTTCCCCGAGCTGCCTCGTGGGAAAGCGCCTGTTCGGGCCGCGCGGGCAGAAGGGGCCGGTGCCTGCTGCACCCCGCGGGGAGAGCTGCCTGCCTTGGACAAACCGCGCGTGTTTCTGTGCCCCTGGGAGTATCTTCATGCGAGAAGCACCCCGTCTCTGTTACCCCATAAACTAGCCAGCCCTGCCACACCCCTGTACGTAGGGTAACCAGATGTCCCGTTTTTAAAGGGACAGTCCCGTTTTGGGGGACTTTTTCTTATATAGGCGTCTATTACCCCCATCTCCTGTCCCATTTTTCACAGTTGCTATCTGGTCACCCTACCTGTATGCCCTGCCTGAGCCTTCCCCATGGGCCTTACAGCATGCCCCACCCGCAGTCTAAAGCTTTGGGTTCTTTCAATTCAAAGGGGGAGCTGCCCACGTTAGCTCATAGGAGATGTGGGGCGAGGGGAGTGTGATGAACCCCATTCTCTTAGGGTTTGGCATCTATCTGCTGGTGATCCACCAACCAGGGGGATATAGGCAGCTTGTGACCACACCTGCCTTGTGGTCAGGCTGCACAAGCCGCTTAGGCAGCCCAATACTTAACTCCACAAAACAGCTGGGTGGGAGAGGAGGAGCAGCAGTTTTATCATCTTTAGCACAGTGGTTAAACTTAGAGCACTCACCTGGGGTGCATGTGGTAGACCCCAGGCTTCAGCACCTCTTCTGCCTGACAAAGAGAAGTGAACAGGAATCTGCCACCTCACAGGAGGAGGGCTGGATCAGTAGAGCTCCTGATATAGAGGGAGTTAGGGCAGAAGCAAGATTATTGTGAAGCTTTGTTAGGGATGCATAGCAAAGCTGTGATACAAGTTTATCTATGAAGCCCTGGAAAGAGGGCCAGAAAGGATTTGGGGAGCCCACACACAAGGGTGAAGAGCTGAATGGCCTTCAGACCTCAGAAGGGGAGTGGCATTTGATTCTTCAAAAGAAGGGAAACTGAGGCATAGCAGCATACTCACCCAGAGAGATACAGCAATCCTGTGACAGTCTCTTAGGGTATGTCTACACTATGAAATTAGGTCGAATTAATAGAAGCCGGCTTTATAGAAATCGGTTGTATACAGCCGATTGTGTGTGTCCCCACATAAAATGCTCTAAGTGCTCTAGTCGGCGGACCGCGTCCACAGTACCGAGGCTAGCGTCGACTTCCGGAGCATTGCACTATGGGTAGCTATCCTACAGTTCCCGCAGTCTCCGCCGCCCATTGGAATTCTGGGTTGAGATCCCAATGCCCGAATGATGCAAAACAGTGTCGCGGGGGGTTCTGGGTACATGTCGTCAGGCCCCTCCCCCTCCGTCAGAGCAACGGCAGACAATAGATTCATGCCTTTTTATCTGGGTTACCTGTGCAGACAACATACCACGGCAAGCATGGAGCCCGCTCAGCTCAGCTCACCGTCACCATATGTCATCTGGGTGCCGGCAGACGTGGGACTGCATTGCTACACAGCAGCAGCAGCTAACTGCCTTTTGGCGGTAGACGGTGCAGCATGACTGGTAGCCTTCATCGGCGAGCTGGGTGCTGGCAGCCGTAGGGCTGCATTGCACCAGCCCTTGCCTTTTGCCTTTTGGCAGTAGATGGTTTATTACGACTGGTAACCGTCCTCGTCGTACAGCAGTGGCTGTCGATCATGGGCACCTGGGCAGACATACTCAGTCCAGCAGTGGCTGGAACTCCATATGTCCCCCAGTCCCCCATCCCCCCAGTCATATTCTGCTGCCTTCACAATGATGATGATGGCTATCAGTCGTAGTATGCCATTTTCTGCCAAGCGCCCTGTTGGATCATCGCACATTAGAGTCTTCCCTGAGCAGCAGATCGTGCAATAGGCCTGAAGGCTACTGCCAAGCGCCCAGTATTTGCTGCCAAGCACCCAGAAGATGCCGAGGGCTATCAGTCATGCTGCACTGTCGTCTTAAGATGTAAAAAATAGATTTGTTCTGTATTCATTTGCTTCCCCCCTCCCTCCGTCAAATCAACGGCCTGCTAAACCCAGGCTTTTGAGTTCAATCTTTGGGGGGGGCCATTCTGTGTGACAGTTGTTTGTGTTTCTCCCTGATGCACAGCCACCTTTCTTGATTTTAATTCCCTGTACCTGTATGCCATGTCGTCACTCGCCCCTCCCTCCCTCCCTCCTTCCCCTGGTCCGTCAGATACTAGTTTCGCGCCTTTTTTCAGACCAGAC
>NW_020697228.1:0-2209 GCF_002925995.2 Terrapene triunguis
TTAAAGCATCTAAGTTCCTCAGGAGCCAAAGTCCAATTTTCAAACAAGACACTTCTGAAAATTTTACTCTTAGGTGCTCAAATCCCAATGAGTTTTCAGTAGAATGTGTTAATCTAATTATCTTTTGGCCCCTTTGAAAATCCTAGGAAGAGCTAATTGCAAATTTTCCATTTTCTAGTTTGAAATAGCCACTTAAAATGAACTTTATTTCAAAATGTCATTTCCAATTTTTTAAAAAAATTTGTTTTTTTAATTTCAAAAGGCTAATTCCAAACTTTTTAAAAATTGAAATATTTTGAATGGGCATTTTGACTTAAAATGCCATTTTAATGTTATTTTAAGTCAAACCGGCAATTCATAATGATTATTTTCATTGTTGATTTGTTGGTCCCAGGATAAGAAAGAGAGAAGGTGGATGAGGTAATATCTTTTATTGGATCATCTTCTATTGGTGGAAGAGACAAGTTTCCAGGCTATCTGAAAAAGAACTGTGTAGCTCGAAAGTTTGTCTCTTCCAGCAACAGAAGTTGGTCTAATTCATAATGACATTTTTTCATTTTCAGTTGACATTTCTAAATGAAAGAATTTTCATTGGAACGTCAAAGCATTTCATTTTGATAAAAAAGAAAAAGAAAAAGAAAAAGAAAACAAATTAGTATTTTTGGTTTTGACATTTCCCAATCAAATTTTTAAGAACTTTTCATTCAGTGAATATTTTTGCTGTTTCTATTTTCACCCCATCCAAGATGAAAACAAACATCAAAACACCAGAATTTCTCACAGAAGTTTCTGCTTTACAATGAGCTGTAAACCCCAGGCTTTTACTCTAACAACATTTTCACTTTGACTTTACAAGGAGCGGGCCGCTGACCTCTCCACACCCCAGGGGAAAGGACTGAGTAGGGAAAAGGGGCCAGTGGGGAGAACCTGGCTGAGGCCTGCACCTCACCTTATTGATACCCCAGCTCCAGCTCCTCCTCACCGCCCCCCACAGGGGAGGTAGGTGCTTGTCTACCAAGCTCCCCAGTCTATCCATTGAGCAATGAGTCCCTTTGACTAGGGCTGGGCATAAAATGTGTTTGTTTTCATAGAAAATTTTGACTTTATGACAAACAACCCTCCCTCTCCAAACTTTCAGCTGAAAATGTAAATTTCTATTAGGAAATACCACTGCCGTGTCTCATGGGAGTTGCAGTTCGTGTGCCTCAAACTCCCGTTCTCTATGGGACAGGTTCCTTGGCTGGACAACATCTGCACCATGGGATTCCTTCTTCCTAAGTTGCTGTGGTGTATCATGGGAGTCTTCCAGCTGCAATGCCTCATGGGACGGATGTAGTCTGGCTAGAGATTCCAGCCCATAAAGGAGAATGTGACCACGAGGCAACCAAACTACAGCTCCCATGAGACACTGAAGTGGCATTTTCCAGTAGAGAGATTCACTTTTCACCTGAAAGTTTTCAAACAATGTTGGGCTCTGGGGTGTTGTTTTTCCAGAGATAAGAGACATTTTTTGCAAAAAGATCCATGTGGTTGAAAACTGAATTTTCCATCAAAAAACAGATTTGACAAAAAATTTTCAACCAGTTTTACTTGTGACAGCAGCACAGAGAGACATTGACCAGAAGGTTTGGTGCTCCATTTTCTGCCCTCATCCAGAATAACCATGGGAAGGCATTAGTCCTCTCCAACATCCATGCAGCCAGAGGAGATTGGGGATTGTGCAAACAAAACTCACTGGTTTCTTCTCTGCTGCTGATCAGACAGGAGCCATGGACATTGGAGAATGGATTCTCCTGTCATCCACAAAAGGGGTTCCTGCAGGGAAGGACTGGCGCACATTGGCAAGGAGCAGGATTATGTGGAGGAAGTGTATCTAGCCACAATCTCTGCTTCTACATGTTCTTTTGAAAAATAGACTTCAGGCTGAGGTTTTCAAAGGAGCCTAAGAGATTTAGGCACCCAACTCCCACAGTGTTTCAGTGGGAGTTATGCACTCTTGACTCCTTTAGGCACCTCTGAAAATTACAGCTTTCTGCCTGTTGGGCTGCTGATCTGGCTGTTTGACGAAGAAGGAAAACAGAACAGGCAGGGGAGGGGGCATGGAAGAAAGCCCTTTGTCCTCAAAAGCAGGTCATTCAGTGTTATCAGTGTATAGTCTGCAGCCAATAAAATGTCTTGTTTCAGCCCTGAGTGTACAACATGCTGCATA
>NW_020697229.1:0-2567 GCF_002925995.2 Terrapene triunguis
TCCGCTCCGTTCACCAACCTGTGAGCCGCTCCAGCCGTCCCCGCAAATGGCGCCGCTCACCGACCTGTGAGCCGTTCCAGCCGTCCCCACAAACAGCTCCACTTGCCGTTCCTTGGGCCACCCCAACCGTCCCCGCAAGGCTCCACGCCACTCGCTGCTCCACCAGCTGCTTAGCAATATAGCTTCAGGCTCCCCCACTAGTTAACACAGCACCCAGTGACTTTAGCTCTTTTGTGATTTCAGCTCATAGTAGGGGAACCCCAGTGCTGGTGCACCATTGGCCCAAGGTGAATTCAGCTCAGCAGCCTGTAACTAGACTCTTAATGGAATCAAAGTTAGCTCTGACATTCAACAGTGGAGCAAGGAAGTGGTGCAATTGGTGTTTCAGGCCCTCAAAAGCAGCCAATGCCATCAAGTACAAATACCTGTCCCCATCCTCTCTCAATTCACTGGGTTGTGGAACCCATGTCCCTTGTCTAGCGAGTGCTACAAAGGTGATGGAGAGATCCTCTGTCATAAAACAGTTTCATTGTCCTTGATTCACATAATCAGGGTAACAACACTTTATTTCTCCGGCCCCAATAACAGAGAAACTGGGGATCCCACCCCATCCAAAGTAACCACTATCAGTTGCTGTTGTCTCATGCCAGGCGGGTGGGTGTGCCTATGCAAACAAGATCAGCCCCTGGAGTTCTTTTCCACACTCGCCATAATTCACCACCAGATGTCAGGGTAGAGCTCATCCTGACTCTGCTTACATAAGCATGTGAGTGGTCCCACTGAAATCAGTGGAACTGCTCAAGTGCTTGGACTTAAGCACACTGAAGTACTCTGCCAGGTGAGGGCCTTAAGAAAAAGTGAAATAAAATATTGTCAGTTTCAGGGGAACTGCACTTGTATTCCCCTCACCTTCCCATTCCCCCGGCCCCTGCTGCCTCCCCACCCACCTCCCCATTGCATTGGCCCCACTGCCCCCCCACAGAGCCCGGCAATCTCCCCTGAGCCTTCCCCAGGCTCCCAATGCACATCCCCAACATCCTGGTTTCCTGCTGCCTCCCCCAGTCTCCCCAACCATCCCCCCATTGCCCCTGGCCTGTCCAGCTTCCCGCGGGCTCCCCGAGCCCCTCTGCTAACCCCCCCCCCCTTCCTGAATTGCCCTGAGCTTCCTTCTGCAGTCAGCCAGCCACACCTTGCTTTTCTCACCAGCCTGGATCATGGCAGGGTGACCCCAACACACTCCCAGTCCCAGATTTTCCCTCAGAAATGGATGTTCTGTCATGTCCAACCCTCTTCCAGACAGTCCAGAAATACTACATTAGTTATTCCTTTAAAGGGAATAATGTACACCAGCTCATTTCCATAAATTAAGTTACTCTGACACTTTTCTTAAATTTTCTTTCCACTAAAAATTTTGAAATTTCAATTTCTGATCCGCTTCAGAATCAAAACAAATGTAGAAGTGTCAGAATTTCCCACGGGATGGACACTGTATTTCCCAATCATCTCTCTTCGTAACACAAGGACTAGAGGATGTTCAGTGACGTAAAAGGTGGGAAATTCAAAGCTAATGACAGGAAATACTTTTTCACACAATGGGTGATTATCCTGTGGAACTCGCTGCCACATGATGTTACAGAGGGCAAGAATTTAGCAAGATTCAAAGAGTGACTGGATATTTCTGTGGACCACAGGAACTTCCAGAGCTGGAATAGTTAATGCAAACAACCACTGGCAGGGATAGTAAACCTCCTGCTCCAAGACTGGCACTGACTGTAACTATTAAAGACCAAGATGAGACCTAGCACAGAATGATTATCCCCAAATCTGTTACTGTGGGATTCTTACACCTCCTCTGCAGCCTCTGATGCTGGAAAGAGGACACTGGAGTGAACAGGCCTCTGCTGTGATCCAGTCTGGCAATTCCCTATGACCTAAGTCAGTGGCTCTCAACCTTTCCACCCCTTTCAGCAGTCTGATTTCTCTTGCGTACGCCCAAGTTTCACCTCACTTAAAAACTACATGCTTAGAAAATCAGACATAAAAATACAAAAGTGTCCCAGCAGACAAGTACTGAGAAAATGCTTATTCCTCATTTTTGTCATATCATTATAAAATAAATCAACTGTACTAATAAGATTGTACTTATATTTCAGTGTATAGTATATAGAGCGGTATAAGCAAGCCATTGTCAGTATGAAAGTTTAGTTTGTACTGACTTTGTGAGTGCTTTCTAAGTAGCCTGTTATAAAACTAGGGCTACTATCTAGATGAGATTGTGTACTCCCTAGAAGACTTCTGCATACCCCCAGGTGTACCCCTAGTTGAGAACCACTGACCTACGTGATTTGTCCAAGGTCACAGAGCGAGTAAGTGGCAGAGCTAGGAATAGAAACCAGGAATCCTGTAGCCCAGCCCAGACCCATAGCCACAAGCTCAGCCTCGCTCCCTCATTCAAGCAGGGCCGGCTTGAACTTTTTTGCCGCCCCAGGCAAAAAAGAAGAGCTCCATCCCGCTATAACACGCCCCCCCCCCCCCCCCCCCCCCCCCCCCCCCCCCCCCCCCCCCCC
>NW_020697230.1:0-3767 GCF_002925995.2 Terrapene triunguis
CCGCAGGGGCCCCCACGAATATGTCGGAGGCTGCCCCCGCCTCCGTCTTCCCCCGGTGTCTCAGCGTGCCGCGTCCGGGAGCGGCCCTGGCGCACTGCAGCGCGGTGGCGCCAACGCTATCCGGGGCCGCTCCTGGTCGCAGCACGCTGAGGCTCCAGGAGAGGGGGTAAGCGGCATGGTAAGGGGCGGGGCACGCCCCCCGACCCCATCCTAACCATCACCATTACCCAGCAACAGCCCATTATATAATTGCAAATGTATACATACCATTAAAGCATTTAATTTTTTTAATAATGTATTTAGTGTATTTTCAAATTATTACAAATTAATTTTTGAATGTATGTCACTGGTTATTTTTTACATTTCCAAATACATGTTACTGTAGTATTGCAACTTTTTTTATGGAAGAGGCCCCCAAAATTGCTTTGCCCCAGGCCCCCTGAATCCTCTGGGCGGCCCCGTACATGGCTACGTTACTGCTCCAGCCAGGAGACTGAATGCGGTGAAATATTGTACAGACACTCCCTCCCTCCAACTCTGCCTCTCACATTTTGAATATGTAAAAGTCTCTTCTATCAGTTTCTATGCCTATATGAAATCACTGCAGCTCATTTCTCTTATATAACGTGTTGAGTTGCTAACTCCCTCCCAGAGCCCACATGTCTGCACCCCCTCCTGTACCCTAATCCCATGCCCCAGGTCAGAGCCTGCACCCCTCACTCAAACTCCCCATAGCCTGCAACCCTCCTGCACCCCAACTCCATCCCAGAGCCTGCACCCCAAAAAGGGCTGGATTAACTTTTTGTGGGCTTGGTGCTAAACATATTTGTGGTCCCCAAGGGGGGAAATGGGGACATGGGGCAGGGGGGGGCAGAGTCCTCAGAGCGACGGGCTGGCCGGGGGCAATGGGAGATGGGTCATGGCACGGCAGGGACAACCCTGCTCCACCCAGCCCAGTACAATGGCACTGTTTACAAACCGGGAGCTGCCAGACGCACACTGGCCAGCCCGGCCCTGCGCTCCCATCATGCTTCTTCCCCTTCAGGGTGGGCCCATGACCCCAAGGTGATACCAGAGTGGCCCCTTTGGTCGATCTGCTTCCTCCTGGCTAATGTGACAAATTGATCTATTGTACGATTGAGGCGCGCTGTTTTACGTATTTGTGTGTGAGTCCGTGAAAAGGGAGGTAAGCTTTGGGGGTACGGAGCATGCCCCTGAGCCCAAGGTCATACCAGAGTGGCCCCTTTCATTTTTTCCACTGGCTTCCTCCTTGCTTATTTCCAATGACTTGGCTGCTCATGCACCTGTCACTGGTCCGTGGGGTTGCGAATCAGGAGGGATGGGGTTTGTGGTCAAAAACACTCACAGTCTGCTTCCTCCTGGCTAATGTGCCAAATTGATCTATTGGACAATTGAGGGGCACTGTTTCACGTTTTTGTGTGTGAATACGTGAAAAGACCCCCACAAACCCCCATGCCCAGTGCCCTCCCACAGACCACTCTGAACCCCCCCCAGATCCTCTCACTGCCCAGTGCCCCCTAGCTGTAGACCCCCCACAGCCCTCCCACAACTGCACAGTGCCCTGCCCCTCCCCGCCCAGAGCCCCCAAACAGATTCCCTCACTGCCCAGTGCCCCCCACCACCCCACTGCCACAACTGCACGGTGCCCCACCCAGACCCCTGCACACTTCCCAGCGCCCCAACACACACAGATCTCCCCACCCCCCACTGCACAGCACCCCCCCCCAGACCCACTAGAGACCTACTCTCCCACACCCTAACCCCCAGCCACAATACCCGGCCCTGATGAGAGGTGACTGTGTCTGCCAGGCTCAGCCGGCAGCGCAGCCAGAGCTTGTCCTGGGGCAGGATAACTCCGGCCCCTTGGGGGTGCAATCAGCCAGGCTGGAGCAGGAGCAGAGCCTACCCGGGCCAGGCTCCCTCAGGACCCACATGCCTGGCAGGACCCAGCTGAGCCTCCCACACTCTCCCCCTCCCCCAGCCGTCCCCTGTGACTGGCTGAGACTGGCCCAGCCTCTGCACCAATCCCAGGTGGCTCTTTCCCTGGGGAGGCAGGTGGGGCCCCACAGGTCCCAGGCAGTGGCAGTGGAGACAGCTCAGAGCTGGAGCAGTGCTGGGGAGTGGGGCATATCCCTGGGACATGACTCCCGAGATCCCACCCACACCCATTGGCCCCGTGGCCAGCAGCCCTGCCGAGCCCACATGGTGGCCCCCAGCTGCTGGGTGATGAGCCCCCTACAGCAGTGGCATAGCCAGATTCTAACATCAGGGATTTCTTGTATTATGTATAGTGAGTGTATTATATAAAAATCAGGTAGTAGGGTTTACAATGTTATAACAAGAGATTATGCTATTATCATTATCCAGTCAACTTGCACACTACTATTTTGAATTAGTGATAATGCACAGAGAGAGAAAGAAGAAAGCTGAATTTAGAGAATAATTATTAACCAGATTCTTAGTTATTCACCAGCCACTTTGCTCCAGTCCATAGCACAAAGCACCATAAACCCAGTAGAATCTGGCCAAGAGAATATTCACCTCAAATTGTCATCTGCTACACTCCCCCCCTGTGACGTTATTGACATAAACTGGGACCATATAGATCATTGTTGCAACCAAGGTCCTGTAGTGGCACCCAAATCTTGTATAAAGGGGGTCAAATGGGGTGTCTAAGACAAGGTTATGGTTTACTGGTTATGATTATGCTGTCTATATGTGTGTATCAGTTTTGTAGTTGAAGTTACGAATATTGGCTCTATACTGTCTGTATGGCAAACTTATGCTATGCTTCTGGGTGACATCCCAGACAAGCTGGGATTAGCTCTGCCTAGCCTGCTTGATGGCCCATTAAGGACCATCAGCTATACAATGGACCCATTGAGAGAAGGCCAATATGCCTTCAGACTCAGCAAAGTATGCAGGGACTGGCCCATGTGACTCCAGGCTCCATTTTGCTGTAATTTTCCACAGTGAGAACAAAGAGGTGTTCTTACACCTGGAAAAGACTATATAAGGCTGATGCCTCATCTCCATCTTGTCTTCAATCCTGCTTCATACCTCTGGAGGAACTTTGCTACAAGCTGAAGCTTTGAACAAAGGACTGAGGACCCATCCCAGCGGGGGATGTATTCCAGAGACTTGATTTGAACCTGCAGTTTATTCTATCGCTGCTGCAAGCCTGAACCAAGAACTTTGCCATTACTGTATGTAATTGATTCCATTTAACCAATTCTAACTCTCATCTCTATCTTTTTCCTTTTATGAATAAACCTTTAGATTTTAGGTTCTAAAGGATTGGCGACAGCGTGATTTGTGGGTAAGATCTGATTTGTATATTGACCTGGGTCTGGGGCTTGGTCCTTTGGGATCAGGAGAACCTTTTTCTTTTACTGGGGTATTGGTTTTCATAACCATTTGTCCCCATAACGAGTGGCACTGGTGGTAATACTGGGAAACTGGAGTGTCTAAGGAGATTGCTTGTGAGACTTGCGGTTAGCCAGTGGGGTGAGACCGAAGTCCTCCTAATCTGGCTGGTTTGGTTTGCCTTAGAGGTGGAAAAAAACCCAGCCTTGGGCTGTAACTGCCCTATTTGAGCAATTTGTCCTGAGTTGGCACTCTCAGTTGGGTTCCGCCAGAACCGCATCATCACACCCCCTCCCCCCATTCCCAGTCACCACTATTCAGCAGGGCCGCCCAGGGGGGGGGCAAGTGGGGCAATTTGCCCCAGGCCTGGAGTATGTCGG
>NW_020697230.1:3867-4511 GCF_002925995.2 Terrapene triunguis
CCCCCTCCCCCCATTCCCAGTCACCACTATTCAGCAGGGCCGCCCAGAGGGGGGGGCAAGTGGGGCAATTTGCCCCAGGCCTGGAGTATGTCGGAGACTCCCCCCACTCCCCCCAAATAATTGGTTGGAGGGAGGGATAACTCAGTGGTTTGAGCATTGGCCTGCTAAACCCAGGGTTGTGAGTTCAATCCTTGAGGGGGCCACTTAGGGATCTGGGGCAAAATCAGTACTTGGTCCTGCTAGTGAAGGCAGGGGGCTGGACTCGATGACCTTTCAAGGGCCCTTCCAGTTCTAGGAGATAGGATATCTCCATTAATTTAATTTATAAATTTATTTATTTTATTTATTTCTGTCTTCCCCCATCCCATCCCCCGGCATCCTGGATGCAGCACGCTGAGGCTTCGGTAGAGGGGGTAAGTGGCATGGTAAGGGAGGGGCCGGACAACCCCCTGACCCCATCCCCCCACAGCCATGACCCCCAGCTCCCAGCCCAGCCCCTCTGAGCCGGACACCTCCAGACCCCATCCATCCCCTCCACAGCCCAAATCCCCAGCTCGGAGCCCAGCCCCTCTGAGCCGGCCAACCCCCTGACCCCATCCCCCCACAGCTATGACCCCCAGCTCCAAGCCCAGCCCCTCTGAGCC